>NC_056731.1:660847966-661147966 GCF_019279795.1 Protopterus annectens
CTGCTGATCAGAAATACAATTTAAAACAAATAATTCAGCCAACAGTTATTCTCTGTTCTTACCAAACCATATCAGTCATGAGGAAATTCCAGCATAAACCAAATCCAAGCAAAATACATCGTTATTATAACATGTCTTGCACTTTGCTGGTACATTTTCATATTGTTTATTTTTGTCTACGCAATAAAATAGTTCCCTGCCACATTTTCCTACTTGCTAAATATATAAACAAAAAGAATTATGTTGTAAAAAATAAGACACAGAAGGTACAATAGGCTTAGAACTGTATGTGACCAGAATTTACATTTTTTTTTAGAATTATCACATTATATGATGGCTAAAGAGACACCTTGCCCCAGCACAGAAATATGACATATTGACTGACACACATACACCCTGTCCTCACACATACACACACACACACACACACACACACACACACACACACACACACACACACACACACACACCCTTATTCACTCTTAGCATGCATGTCTACAAGTAGTTCACTGGATCACAGTTAAACTACCTGTATTTATTTTGGTACATGAGAGGAAACCTGAAACACCAGTAAAAAGACATGCAGAAATATGGAAGACATATTTGACCCATGCTTCAAAGATAATGTGTCTGTCTGTGCCATTGTTGATTTGATTTCAAGAACGGACTCAGACATGGGTAGGCCAGTCAAATTGATAAGGAGAAGCTGCAGAAGGCTACGTCTCTTATACTAGTGGAGGGGTAGGAGAACTGCTGCCTGTGTAAACACCGGTGATGACATGAGGACTGACAAAACAGCATGTTCTATAAAAGGAAGAAGAAAACATGTGAACATCTTTGCACACCACTCCTCCTAGCAGGGACCATGACCATGCTACAAGAGTGAGAACTCCCACCTTCCTATGTGGTCCTGCATACCCACCAAAAGACCAGCATCCTAAGGAGAGTTGGAGCTTGGCCATGGGAAGAGACTTGTCTGGGATTGCCCTCCGGACTTATGCAAGAAGAGTGGTTCAGTGTGCAGGGCAATGATCGGGAAGTCAGCAGCAGGTAAAGAAATGCGGGGTAGCAAGGAAAGAAAGAAAGAAAGAAAGAAAGCAATACAAAGGACATGCAGAATTAGAAGGTACTCTAGCCAAGAAATGAAATGAAGAACCAGGTGCTGTGTAGATTTATAAAATGTATTTTTGTAGTAAAATATTGTGTAGTGTACCTGAATTACTGAAGAAAATGTAAGCAGAGCAGATGATGGCATTTTGCTTAACTCTCCATAAGTTATGAAAATATAGATACAAAATATTATACTTGGAGACTGTTTACTGCACTGATATTAAAAATGTGAGTCAGATTCAACTTAAGTATTGCACTTTTAAACTACAAACTCAGCCATAGTATTTGTGTAACATGGAGTCAGCATTCAGGCAGCTTTAAAACTGCCACTACATAAGGAAAAGTAAATGTCTGCCAATTGTTTACTTTTCCTCACAGTGACATTTTAAGATGTTTTACAGTTTTTCTAGTCATCATATTATAATTTATATCTCATAAACAGAAAGGTCACAGGAAACATAGCTGGATAGGCACAGGAGAGTCGAACTGTTCAAATATATTGTGGAAGCACACAAAAGGGGTATTTTAAAATGTGCTGATTTATTTATTTATCATCTTGCTTACTGAGTAATGAATTACTATAAAATACCCTTTTCAACTATGGTTTGGACACAAGTAAATTAATTATTCACAATACAAACTAATAATGCAGAAGTATATTAGGCATTTATCATCCAAAGTGAATAATACTGACAAGGGAGATGAAACTTCCCTACGTATCCAGATTTGGTGTACGGCCTGAAGACCAATATCATTTAAGTAAGTCTAATGAAGTAAGTAACCCAGAAAACAGTATCTAACATGCATGTTATAATGCTTACATACAATGATGTGGCTTAGAATGGAACTAATCGTAAAAGTCCAACTTATGAACTGGGTCATCATCATATCTGGCAGTTTAAATTACAGCCTAGTGATGCCTCCATGTGCTACTGCAGCTATAGCTTACTGATGTCTCAAGGCATGTAATCTAACCCGTTCATATTTGCATTGATAATTTTAAAAACATGCTAACTTCAAGCTATTGAACAATTTCCTTTTAAAGCTTAAATGATGGACAACATAACTCCACTAATATCTGACCTCAGTCTTGTGCTGTTTATGCAATATTGATTTTTGTTCATATATTATTTACTTATATTGTCATAATGTTCATATTTTTCAAATATCTCAATAACCAAGTAACAAGAGACATAACTGTTCAGTGGCATATGAAAGCTCACAGTTGGATGAACAAAAATGCTGCTGGCAGTATGTGTGTAGCTTCAGAGTTTACTGAGATATTGTAAGTTGTTTACAAAATATTATACAGTTAATATATACTTTGTTTGGTATGTGTCCCTCGACTAGGACAGATGATGAACAGGCGGGATAGTTCACTTATATGCTTTATTGCATAGAAACATGTCAGGATGGATAGCAGCATTACAAAATATAAACAAACTGATTTACAGATTACACAGACATACATGCTTACATCTCAACAGCTAACTACAAAATGGCAGTCAGGCTTGCATGTGCTCCGTATTTATACACTTGTTCAAGCCCCTAGAAAGCTTCTTAAAGATATACATACACACGGATCTACATCTCCCCACTTAATAAATTGTCCTCAATGAAATGACATTGGAATAAGACATGCAATAATATACACATCAGAAATTACAACATTCATGTCCAAGTTGCCGTGTATCTGTAACATGGTTGGGAAATGCGACCTGATCTAGTAATATAGTAATCAGAACTGGGTTTAGCAATAGTCTTCGGTGAACAACTCGTATCAGGAACTTCAGGATTCATCTCAGGAACAGGGATATTAACTAGAATATCCTCTGGAACTGGAATGCTGGATAACTCATTCTGAGATAAAGAGTATTTCTCACAGGCTGGGCGCTGTGATACAGACATGGACACCAGCATCAAATGTTTCTAATTCCGCCTAAACTCTACTCCTTTTGATTCCATAATATATGATCTCAGCTCTGGAAACCACGAAACACTACACCAACCAGGAAAAATGAATAAATGAACCACAAAGCTGAAAATGAGGAAACAGATATTTTACTGTATAAAAGACTCAGTAAAAATATACAAAAGTAAGCGCTTTCGTAAGGCACACTGACCAAACTTCATCAGACAATAAAAAAATATATCACAGTTCAGCATTTATATTATACCCACACATGATCTCACCTCTGGACAAACACTTTTCACGGCTCCAAAACGATCATTACCTTTGCACATTTGCATTTTCACTCTCTCCTTCACGTAATCTATTGAGTGGTTTGCTGGATTTGCCATAATAAGACTTCTGGGCTAAGCACTTCTTTAACAGATGGGTTTTCACTGATCTGTTGTTCTTAGCATTTGGAACCAATAAACTACTGCTGACTGGTAATATACTTCTGGTTTGTCTTGACAGAAGTCTCTGGGCAGGTGAACCAAGATGTTTATCACGAGGAATATTTCTGAGATTCAAGAGATTCAGGAAACATCACTATTATCTTGTTTTGACTTCTCTAGTAACTGTTTCACTCTTTGAACTGCACATTCTGCTACACCATTTGACTGGGGGTACTCAGGACTACTTGTAGCATGACTAAAGTCCCACTCTTCAGTGAATCTTTTGAATTGTTGGGGCTAGTAAACTGTGTGCCATTGTCAGAAATAACTTTGTGCAGACTACCATCAACTACAAACTGACACTTCATCTTAGTAAGGAAAGTACTGGACACTAGATTAGGAAGTAGGTCAATCTCAAACCAATATGAGTGCCTACTAACACCAAGTAACCAAGTAATTTTGACCATTCCATTCGGAAATGTCAGTGGCTATTGTCGACCAAGACAGTTCAGGAATCTGGTTTAGCTGAAGTGGTTCCTTCTGTTGATGTGGCTTTGTACTATTACCTACAGAACAAGATGAAAGTACTCTCCCAATGTCTTATGACACAGAAGGCCAAAATAGCAGTTCTCTCACCCTCCTTTTGGTAGAATCAGTTCCTGGGTGGGCATGATGCAAGATAGTAATATACTCTTGTTGCAAAGTTTTTGGAACAATGACTTTTGGATATACTTCTCAACTGTACAGATTTTCACAGACTGTTCAGATTTTTGCCTCTTATTTTTGGTTAATTTTTCATATCATTGTGGTTTTCTGGCAAATTACTAGCAAATCATTAATGATTGAAATTAAAAAATAATGACAGACATTTGAGTTTCAGACCTCATACCATTCAGAAAATTCATATTAATGTAAAACCTGTTATTCTATCAACTCTTTAAGTTTGTAAGACCAGTATTTAAAAACTGTCTCTATTTGTGGGCTTTGTCCAACTTTTATTTATGGCTTTGTCCAAATTTCTTGCTCTAAGAGGTTTAGAGGTGTGCTTTTGGACCTTTCATGATGATACCATTGTCAAACAAAATCTCATCCCTGTAAGGAAAATAAGGTTGCACTTCTACTGGTAAACAAGATTGCTTTGACGACCATCCTTGATTGATAAAGTGGTTGAGCTTCTGAAGAACAGGATCAGAGGCTGTGTGATTTCTAAGCTCATCAAAACATGTGGAAGGAAGATTTCGCACTTCCATGACTTCAAAAGCAAGTTTCTCATTCTCATGCTCTTCAATGTTTTTTTTTCTGGGTGATCTGGATAAAGTATCAGCAAGATAAAGAAGTTTGCTTTTGTGTAGACAAGTTTGAAATTATACTTTTGCAATTTCAGCATCATACATTGCAATCTGGCTGGAGCTGTATGCATAAGATTTCTTAAAATAGTGACTAGAGGCTGGTTATCTGTTTCGATCTGGATAGGTTTACCATAAACACAATCATGGAACTTTGAAAATGCAAACAAAATTGGCAAGAGCTCTTTCTCTATCTGAGTATACTGCATTTAGTTTGCATTAGAGATCTGGATGCACAGGCAATAGGTTGGCCCTCTTGAAGAATGATGGCACCAAGACCAAATTTAAAAGCATCACAGGAAAGAGTAACTAGTTTATGAACATCATAGTATCTGAGAGTTGTTGGACTGGCAATCTTCTGCTTCAGGACTTCAAAGGTTCTTTGGTGTTGTTCTATGACCAGGATACATCTTTATGTGTTAGCTCTCTAAGCGGTGCTACTAGTTGAATTAAAAGTCTGGAATGAACTTGCCTAGGTTGTTAAACATGCCAGGAAAACCCTGAAGGGCTTGAACATTGTCTGGAGCTGGCATTTCAAGAACAGCTGTTTGCTTGGAAGGGTCTGGTCATAAACCTGAACTGGTAAACAAATGACTAACATAAGTGACTTCTCGCAAACTGAACTTGCACTTCTGAGGATTCAGCTTCAGATTCACTTGACATGCTCTTTCCAGACCTTTCTTGAGGTTTCTGTCATGCTCAGCTTCACCATTACGTCCTACTAGAATATCATCTACTATAGTACCCAGAAAAAAATTGCTCCATTGCAGGTTGAAAGACTTCACTGACAGAATTTATCCCAAATGGCATTCTCAGAAATCTGTATCTGCCAAAAGGAGTACTGAACGTAGTAAGCAACAAGGATTTCTTGTCAAGCAAAATTTGTCAAAATGAACTCTGCATCTTCTTCTTCTTTCGGCTTTTCCCGGTTGGGGTCACCACAGTGGAGCACCTGTCCGCTCATGACTGGCAGTGGAGTTTTACGGTGTCGAGTTGCCAGCCTGGCGCTCAACCTTCCACAAAATGAACTCTGCATCTAAGACAGAAAAAAACAGTGGCATTTGGCATCAGTGCTGTAATTTTTTCGACTGTACGCATTGGATGATGTGGTCTTTTCAGTGCTTTGTTCAAATCTCGTGGATCAATACATATCCTGATATCATCTGAGCTTTTCTTATGAGCTACCACCATGGAAGATACCCATTCAGTTGGTTCATCAACTGGACAAATTGAATACACCTTGTTGCACCATTTTGTCTAACTCGGCTTTGACTCTGTTCTGCATTGCTAGTGAAACTCTCTGGGCTGGCCTGATAACTGGGCTGATATCTGAATCTAACTTCATAGAGTACACAACTGGAAGCTTACCTAGTTTGTCTTTGAAAAGATCAGCATAGGTAGAGAAAATATACTGGGCCAAATTAGAACAGTGGTCTTTTAACCTAACATGATGGACATCCTTATTAAATGAAAGCAGTCCCCTTTTTAAAATGTCTCTGAGGCCTAATAATGGCTAGACGTGCCTTCTGACCACATAAAATAAGTTATAGCTTCTCCCTGCAGAACAGCATGAAAGTACTATTAAGCCTTCAGATTGAATCTCTTCATGACCATAAGCAACAAGCTTCACACACTTTGCCAAATCAAACTTCTCACCAGCACATACTCTTACAAATGTTTCTGCAAACATAACATTGCACTTTGAACCTGTGTCAACTTTGAGCTCTGTGGGTTTTCCATTTATCTGAACAGTACAAAATACTTCATTATTTGCCCATAAATCTACTGCATTAACTGTTTTATGAAGCACTGACACACCATCAACATAAAGAGTAGGGTCACGGCTTTCTAATTGATCAACCTGTTTCTTTGAATGTTCCCCTTTAATAAAAGAATATGTCCCTTTTGATTTACAAAAGCTTTTGAAATGATTCCATTTATTACATCTGTGACATTACTGACCAAAAGCTAAACATTTTTCCCCTTTTAGACTCATGAGTTCCACCACAATTACAACAGTTGGCTATGAAACAGGGTGGGGGCCCATTCTTTGAGATTGCTGACTCACTCTTAAACTTCACTGAGACTGTGCGTACTCTGGAATTTACTAGAAAGCTACAGTGTTTCCCAGTGACTGTTGCAGGGTTTACAGTTGCTGCCATGTGCTTGGGCCTGTTTCTTTTAAACACGTGCTGCATACTATCAAACTTGGTTTTAGAAGTTACTGGAAGCATGTACCTCTCATTCGTAAGCATATTGATGTGCTTTTCTGTAAGCTCATATACCTGACAAATCTCAATGGCCTTATTCAAAGTTAAATCACTGTCATGAAGCAAAATCTTTTCCACAACATCATCTTTAATACCACACACAAGCCTGTATGGAGGGTGAAGTGTAAAATTTGAAGAAGCATTTCTGGAGAGAGAGAGAGAGTCTGGATCAGGAGGTCATCCAAGAAGGGGAAAAGGTGGATTCCCTAAGTGTGACAGAAAGAGTCTACTGGAGTTAGGTACTTTGTGAACACGCCTGGAGCTGTGGAAAAACCAAACGGTAATGTCGTAAATTGAAAATGTGAGGAGCTAGAAAAAACCTGAGCAATTTCCTGCAAAAAGGACGAATGGATATATGTAAGCAGGTGTGCTTCTAATCTAGTAACACTAAGAAAGACTGAAGGGAGGATGAAATGCAGAAGAGTGTGAAGAGAGAACTTGTTGAAAGATGGTGCCTTCATATAAGTGGTTAAGAGAGACAGGGCTAGGATGGGACTCCACTACCCTTTGTTCCTTGGGACTAGAAAAATTCTGGAGTAAAACCCTTTTCCCATGAAGTTCTTTGGGATTTCCATTTTTGAGGAGTCTGTGACATGCTTTTCATAGGGGGAATATTTTCCTAAGACATGGGATAACCATTCTTGATGATAGAGAGGGCCCAATTGCCTGGGATAAGAGCTTCCCACCTGGCCAAAGAGACAGATATGCAGGAAGAGTGACATTTTTGAGAAAAAGGAATAATTGGACTGAAGGTGGAGGGGGGCTGCAGAAGTTGTCACAAATTATTGCTTCTAAAGGGTGGTCTCCCTGCTGGAGGTTCACTATGGGGTTTTGCAGTGTACCTTTTCCTAGAGGTTTTCCTTTGTTTCTGAGCTGTCCTAGGATCCTTTCTAATGAACTAGGTAGATTTAAATGGGTAGTTCCTATGGTATCTAACAAGTGAGGAGAGTAAAATCTGTCTGCAGTCATTCGTGGTCTTACCTTGGTCTTGGAGAGAATTTTGAACTGGCTGGAAGCCTGAAGACCAAACACTAAACCTTTGTCCAGTGGGAGTCTAAAATTTTTGATTTGCAATCCTCAGGGATGCACTGACTGAGAAGCCATGCATATCTGTGAATAATAGATCCAGTGGCAGATGCCCTAGAAGAAGCATCCACAGCATCATAACTGCACTTAATGCTGCTTCTGGCAATCTGAGTGGCCTGTGGTAGTAAGCACTGCATCTGGTTCTTAGAGTCTTCTGTTGAAGAGTCCAGTATAACTTTGTTTAAGGAATGCAGGACAGAGATCAAGTACTTTGTCATTTGAGTCGGGTAGTTAATTGCACTAAAGGCAAGGGTAGCAGTGGTGTAAACCTGCCCTACTATCTTTGTGCATAGGTAGGGTATTAGCACTGGGCAGAAGCTGAGAGGACTTATCTGAAGAGAGAGATACTGCAGAGGAGTCTGCCACTGGATTCTTGTATAGATATTTTAGGACATCAAGCTCCTTGAAAAGAGTGTCTGGTCTTTTAGGAGCTGATGATTAAGAATCAGATGCAGAAGAGGTTGACTGTAAAGCATATTGAAAGGCCTCAAGGACAGGAGGGACTGGAGGAGGGCAGGGTTGCCCAACTCCAAGAGGGTGTAACACCTGTTCTAAACATCCAAGCTCTGCATGGATTGCCATTCAAAATGTTTCATCATGTTCTGTATAGTCTTCCTTGAGGAAGTAGAGGAATCTAGTAAGAGGAAGCCCTCTTCATCAAAAGAGATATGTCCAGGAGAATGCAGCTGAGAGGAGTATTCCAGAGAATGGTCACAGCTGTTAGTACTGTTCTTCATTAGAAGAACAGGAGACCAGAGTAGTTTTTTTAGGAGTAAGTTGTGGTTGTGGAGACCCAAAGGAGGGAGGTCTGAAAGACATAATAGTTTTGAACATCCCCGTGAAAAGTCTATGCACACAATATCCCTACCTACTAAGGGAGAAGCCACATGCCTAGTCTTCTTTTTCTTTTTAGATGTGATATCCATCTAGATGAGATGGGGAGGTTTGAAACCCTATCTGACTTCTATTAGATGGCCTGGGATCTCTTCCCTAACTGATAGATACAGTGTGGTCTCTCAGAAATGCTGGGATATGATTCAATAGACATGTCAGCAGTCTGCAAGGCCTCAGGAGCCATACTGGCCTCCAACAGGGTCTTGGTAGTAAGCAACTAAGAATTAATTTGACATACCATGGGTTCTGAAACTTCAATCAGGTATGTCAAAGTCAGAAGCGAGCTGCGAATCTTTTTGAGCCCTTTTTAGTTTTTTGTTCAGTGGCAGATGGACATTCGAGAATGCAGAGTCAGACATCTTGGACTGGGCTGAGTGTTTAAGACACTGGATCTTTAGAAAGATGTTGAGAGTGGAAAGTCTCGACCTATGGGTTTTGGGAAAAAATGATTGACAGTTTCAGAAAGATTTGTGATCATGTAACAAGCTTAGGCAAAAAGCACACTTGATTTGCAAGTCCTTATACAGAATCTGCTCACCATACTCACACTTACCCATTCTAGCTGACATCTAACAACTTTCAACAAAGTAGCATAAGTAAAAAAGAAAGGTTCCCTAATGGGGCAACGTATCTAGATAAACATTTGAAGTAAAGGTATCAATGACCAAACAGCGAACAGTCTGATGGATGCACAATCTGTGTTCAGGCTGGCAGTGAAATTGTCTGAGGATCCATGCTCATACATCTGCCTCTATACTCCAGTATATATGAGCTGAGGTCATGCATTGCACATACAACCTGGGGAATGTAAAGCTTTAATACCCTGGATGGACATCAGCGGTGACACCCATATGTCAGGAATACTCCAACAGTGATTTCTGTCAGGACATTTCACACATATAAGTAGCAAGGGTGTGAGGGCCATAGACCCATTTTAGACAGCTGCAGGTGAATGATGTCCTAATGATGCCCCAGTGCTAAAATTCTTTAATGCTCAAGTAACTTTTTCAACATCTGCTGTATTTCTAAAGTAATGTTTCTCAGAGAGAGAGAGAGAGAGAAAGAGAGAGAGAGAGCTTCAAAAATATTCACTGGTCTACCAAGAAACAAACTGCTGAAATACTAGTATAAAAACAAACAAAACATGTGCTTAATAGACTAAAATGCATAGCTTTTTGCAGATTTTTTCCCTAATCATTTTTGCTGTCGTGTACATAATACAGCTTTTTAATAATACCATTTGGAATAGACATTTTCACACACACACACACACACACACACACACACACACATATATATATATATATATATATATATATATATATATATATATAAGTTCACTCCACATTTACATCCTATGTTAGACAAAAAATTTGCCTTAATACACATAGGTTTATAGGTAGTTACTAAGCATACAGTGCAGAAGACCATTGATGAGTACAGCTCAGATTCCCAATTGTGCCAAAACACTGTCTGGTTAAGTGCCTTGCACCAACTCACACTGAGTGTAGATGAAGGCTGAGGGAAATAAACCCTGTAACACAGGAGCTAGCACATTAACAGCTCATAGCCGTAATCCACTGGACTAATTGCAGTTATAGCATAAACACCCAATGTTAACATCTTATTTCAAAATAACAACAATTCTTTGCATTCCTACTTATTCTCCCCTCATTCATAAACAGAACCCACCCCACTCCCCATAAGTTGAGCTGTATCATTCCTTCCCAGAATTCCTTCCTTAGACATATTGAGGTTTATTAATGCCCATATGCAGAATTCAGCATACTCCACTTACCCCGCAGCTTGAGTTTTGAAAAGTTACACCCATTAGGTCCCAGTGTATCTTATTACTGGAAATGTCTGTACTGGACCTAGCAGTACCATTGCTACATCTGTTGTATCACGTTTGCCTCTTTGCTTGTTCGGTCTCCTCATTGCTGAATACCACACTTACACCTTCTTGCCATCCATTGCACATCCCCCTCCCCATAATTTTTTCATCTAAATTCTTAATTCTTCTTCTGTATAAACTTCCAAACCCTCCCCTTTCCAAAACATTAACTCTCATCCATCTCGCTTCTCCGGTTTGCAATGGAAGTTCTAATACTTAATTTTCAGATCATCTTTTCCCCTTCTTTACCCCTCAAAAGACATAAGCCATACCGATCTAGTATCTTCTTCCCCAGAAATTTACTCCAGACTTCGCCTGCCCCCTTCCATAATGGTACAAACTCTCTACATTTCGTCTGCATATGCATCTGATCAGCATTTTCTTTTCGATATTTCTAGCACGCTGTGGATACATACCATGCTTCGTGATGTACTCTTACTTGGGTTCTGTATCACCTGTGTACCATCCTTCTGTACTGATCCTCAACAGGGCTAACCACTATTAACATTTTCATGTTTCATTCATTTCCAAAAGCATTCTCTTTACTTTACTGATCCATCAGCTTACCAAAAGCACACATCTACACTCTTCCCAAACTGCGTGTAGATAATTCCAGTTACTCACTTTTTTTACCTGATTCCAATTTTGTTTTCATACAGTAAGCCTACCTCATAATTTAGTATTTCTACTCTTGTACCTTTACATTTTTCATTCTTCTTATGTTGGCTGTTCTAAGTTCTCTGGGTACTTGGTATTAGAATCCAAAAATATAACAGTCAATTTCATTTTTGCAAATTATATTTCTCTTTTTGAAACAAAAAGGGCAGTCATACATTTAAACAGTCATCCCATGGGCTCCTCACTTTTCTAATTCTGTTTTCTTTTTTTAACAGACAGTTGTCTGCTGATCAGCAGCCTCCTCTAGCTAATCACCCCACTCCTACTGCATTGACAGAGAGACGGTCAGATAGAATGGGCCTTCATTAATGTAGCCATCAGGAGTGATTTTGAATTTTTCCATTAAGCTACACAAATCCTGAGCACACTCATTTTGCATTTGTGAAGGGAGCGTGCCATGAGCTGACCATGCTTGGCATCTCTCACTTCTGAAAGGGACTTTGCCAATAAGCCTCCTTGCCACCATCCCTAAACACAGGTGGTAGTTTCCCTAGTCTACACTTACTGTTCATATTGAATGTCTGCAAACCATCTCTCCTCCAGTGAGAGATGACTGGGTCACTACTCCATTTAACCTGTCTCTCTTCCTCCCTCCCTACCTGCTTTGCTCCTCCAGTACCACGACCACTAACAGAACTTCAGTAAATTGGGATATAGTCACATCTCTATCCCTTTCTGCCACAAAGTCAGGCAAAAATAAACCACATTCTTTGTCATTAAATTGAAATAATTAAAAGTCACATAATACATTACAAAACAGCTAGTGGCTAATAACAGATATGAATGCACAATCCTAATTTGGGCATAACAGAAAATATGGACTTAAGCCCAGTTCTAACACAAGTGGCTAAGGCAACACTTAAAATACGTTAACATTAACAAAAAAAATATACTAAGCTTGTTTCCTGCCTTTCCTGTAACTAGTCTAGTCCAGATGCAGATTTGCTGTATCCAGGACTGTTGGTAAGCTTCTGAGCCCCCCAAGCCTTTCTGTGTTGGAGGGAAGCCTTCTAGCTTATCAGTGGGAGTTGTAAGCACTAGGTAGCATATCTACCACAAGTGGAGTGGTTTCTGGCCCAGAAATTGTAGTTTATTGGCCATTTGGGGAGTTTTTCCATCTCTTTCAACTTTCTGGTTTAAAAGCCCGTGTTTGCGCTTGTTCCCTGCCTTTCCTGTAACTAGTCTAGTCCAGGTACAAATTTGCTGTATCCAGGACTGTTTGTAAGCTTCTGAGCCCCTCAAGCCTTTCTGTGTTGGAGGGAAGCCTTCTAGCATATCAGTGGGAGTGGTAAATGCTAGGCAGTCTATCTACCACAAGAGGAGTGGTTTTTGGCACATAAATTGTAGCTTATTGGGCATTTGGGCAGTTTTTCCATCTCTTTCAACTTTCTGGTTTAAAAGCCCACAAATGCGCTTCTTTCCCACCTTTCCTGTAACTAATCTAATCCAGATACAGATTTGCTGTACTAAGGACTGTTTGTAAGCTTCTGAGCAGTGCCAAAGTCTGCTCTTCAATTTTTCCCACAGGTCTTCTAGTTCTCTCCTCTCCTGCACTTTTACTAGCTTATTAGATTAGCACTTTACCAGACTTCTTGTAGCAATTATTGTAGCACACAAAAGTGCTACCAGCAGTAATTGTTCTACAAGGAAACAACTCCAGTACTTATTATTGCCCACCCCTCCAGGCATGACTAACGGTCAGTTCCCTGTGTTTCTCCCAATAACCTGGTGAACTTGGGCATCCTGAGGCAATGTAGCAACTGCCTCATGCACACTGACAACCCTCTCCTCTTACCTTCCAACACTCAGACTTGCAAGAGATGCACTTATATATCCAAATTACAAGCCACGCACTCTCCAGCCAAGACTGGAATAGCTGGTCAAGAGGAAAAGGTCAACACTTGCACCACACCACATAGAGCACATAGCCCACCAGAACACACACTAGCACTGCCTTCACATAAAAACACAAACCACACACCCACCTTTGTGGAGGTTCTCAATAAAAATCTACCCAAACTGTAGAGACCTCCAATGCAGAAACGCACTCAACCACCACAACGCAACACTAATCATGACACACATAACTCTCCTAAAAGTGTGCCACTCAACCAAAGCCCCTAAGGCAAAACAGCATGCCCAACACACTAGTCATAGGTGTCTCGATAGTGAGGCACACTGATGTCCCACTCACTAGGTTGAATAAGGAGAAAGTAACAGTCAGCTGCATGTCAGGTGCCAGGATCCACCACATAACTCACACACTCAGGTCCCTCAACAACAGGTACAAATATGTCTCTGTCATTGTACATGTGGGTGTGAATGACCTCAGATGTACCTCCCTGGACTACATGAAAAGAGACACGGAGGAGCTCTCGGATTATGTAGCCCAGGTGGGTATGATTCTAGCCCTGAACAGCATCCTACCATCACTCAGAATGATACCATAGTACAAGCAAAAAATGATTGATTTCAACAACTGGCTAAGTTTCTGGTGTCATTCTAAGGGGATCCAGTATCTGTCTGCCTAGGATGACATGACTGACAGACCTCGATGCTTTGCCAGACATGGCCTGCATCTGTCACCCTCGGCTTCCGGATACTGGCCAAGGCTGTTGCCACCCCTATATCACCTTTTTTAGGTGGTGTTCCAAAGACAAAATTACCACCATAACAGTTACAAACAAATGCAATCTGAGAGTCATGCTGCTCAACGCTAGAAGTCTAAATCTCAAAATGCACTTGCTCAAAGCACTCCTTAAAATGGAGAACATCAACATTTGTGCAGTAACAGAGACCTGGTTCAAGGCAGCAGAAAGCACCCCTGCACTACCAGGTTATAACTCATTCCACACCTTTCGGCCCCAGAACTTGGAACAAAGCTCCAAAGGTGGTGGTGTTTCCATATTCAAAAAGGATGCACACACCTCCAGATTGGTAGACCAACATAACACATCTGAGATACTTCAGGTGCAGCTAATACTGGGTAAGACAGCGATTCAGGTCGTAGCCTGCTATTGGTCCCCAACCATGTCCCAAGACTCACACTCCACATTCCTAAGCACCCTGGAGAATATTAGGATCCAACCTAACACTCTCATACTGGGCGACTTCAACTACCCCTCCATTAAATGGGAAAACTACTCATGTACCAATACACTTGTCCAAAGCTTTCTGGAATTCATTAATTCCAATGACCTGGACCAGGTCGTTCTTACCCCCATTAGAGATAGCAACATCCTTGACCTGGTAATTACTAACATGGGCAACCGTTGCTCTACATCAATAGTCAACTCCTCCCTGGTTAGATCCAACCACAAACTAATTACCTTGGAAATCCACATCCCTTCCACCCCCCACCCCCCACAAAAGTAACCATCATGAAAAACGTCTGCAAAACTAACTTTGAGCTCCTAAAAATAGAGGTGGCTAACTTCATGGCACCCATGCAAATGGACAATAGTTACATGACCGCCGAATCATACACCAATGCACTGTACGAACAAGTACACAAATGCATGGATTTCACCATACCCAATAGAACCAAGACGCTCTCCTCAAAAAAATGGAAGCCAATCTGGTGGTCCCCTGCCATAAACAAACTCTACAAGAGAAGGAGGAAACTGATGCGGAATAAGGTGAAGCCCCAAGACTGGAAAAACTGCCTTATCAGCCTCAACAAAAGGCTGAGATCCCTCATCAAATCCTCTAAAGCTAGCTATGAAAACAGAATTGCAGCAGATAGTAAAGACAACCACAAGGCCTTCTATAATTATGTAAAGAATCTCCACAGAAATATCCAGATTTGCTCTGAGCTACTGCACAATGGTACCTCCTATACCGAGCCAACAGATATTGCCAATATACTGGCCAACAGATTCAGTGCTAACTTTACTCCCCCCCCCAAAGGACCAATCATAATACCAGTAGATTGCCAGGCACACAGTATTTCTGCTGCTCATGTTAAAACACCACTGTCCATGGCCAAGAATACAGCTTCTATGGGACCTGACAATATCCCTGGCTGTGTTCTACATGAACTACAGAGTGAACTGGCACCTCACCTGTGTGCCCTGTTCAATCACAGCCTCACGTCAGGCTTTGTCCTTACCGAATGGCGCACTGCTACAGTCATCCCTCTCCACAAAGGAGGAGTGACTGCAGACCCCGGGAATTATTGCCCCATTAGCCTGTCAAGTCTGATATGCAAAGCTATGGAATGCATCCTCATGGACCTAATAAACAAGGATATAGGAATTCTCCAAACTCTGGATCCTTCACAGTTTGGTTTTGTGAAAGGTAGATCATGCCTGCTCAACTTGGTCAACTTTTTTGAGTCAGTCACCAGAGATGTGGATGAAGGCAAGGTGGTTCATACAACCTACCATGATCTGGCTAAGGCCTTTGATACCATTCCCTACTCAGGAATCATAGAAAAACTCACTAAGCTAGGCATCAACCCTTATATCACTAGGTGGGTTGCAAACTGGCTCACAGATAGAACCCACAGTGTGAAAGTAGCTGACTCCAAGTCAGAGTGATGACCAGCCATGAGTGGAGTCCCACAGGGTTCGGTTCTGGGTCCCCTCCTGTTTGGTATCTACTTCTCTGAAGTCCAGGCCAACACGAAGGGACTCTGGCTAACAAAGTTCACAGAAGATTGTAAGTTGGGAGCCATAATTAACCCCCCAAGTGATGTTGACATCCTACAGAAAGGCCTCAATGAGACCAATGACTGGTGTCAGAACCATGTCCTTAAGCTCAATGCTAAAAAATGTATCATCACCCCCCTTGGGAAAAACCTGGTTCCCATGAATTACCACATTGATGGTAGTCCGCTGAACACAGAAGGAGTTATAAGAGATCTGGGAACACAGGTTAACAGCAACCTCTCTTTTGATCACCACATTGCCACTGTGGTCAGAAAGTCCTTCTATGTGGCACATCTCATTACTAAGGGTTTTGCATCTAGGAAGAAAGAGGTCATTGTCTACCTCTACTCTTCCCTCATTAGGCCAATCATCGAGAACAATGCCCCATTTGGCATGTACCTCACTTGACACCTGCAACAACTTGAGAAGCTACAAAAGTACCTCACAAAGAGGTTCCTAGGCCTTAAACACTTGTCCTATATGGACAGACTCAAAAAACTCCAACTATACTCTGTCTCGTATCACCTACTTAGAGGCAATCTCTCTTGACTTACAAAGCCATAACTGACCCAGCTCTGTTAGAAATGCTAAATCTAAAGAAATCCCAATTGCTCTGCACCACACACTCCAGAGACCTCAACCTCATTACCACAATCAACAGAAGATACTGGAGGGACAGGTTCATAACCCACAGACTGCCTATTCTATGGAATAAACTTCCCACACATGTCAAGCAGAGCACCTCACTGGCCCTCTTCAAGAGAAATCTTGATGAGTGGATAGGAAATACAAAATTCACCTCGGGTATCACTCCCGTGGCTTTACTCAACAGAGGCACTAAGAACTAAGGTCAGGTGGCATGATGTCAGGGTAATCCTATGGGCTAGGCTTGTAAAGGCTCCAGGACCATTAGCCTAGTACACACCTATGTACCTATGAACCTATTTGCTTTCTAAATACTACAGAAATTTATTAATACTGCCTCACATGTTGTATTTCCATAAAAAAAAGAATTATGATGTTTGCCATCATCTGCTCTATAACTGGATAATATGTTTTTATTTATTATATAAGTTCAGTCCACATTTATCTCCCATGCTACATTTGTTTATTTATGCATTTATTTTATTGTTATTGTTGTTGACTGGATTAGCCGTAATGGGCAGTGCCTATTTTCCAAGGGGACATGAATAAAAAAAAAAAAAAACATTTATAAGACAGATACAGCATGCACATTAAGGGACGTGCAACAATTAAAACTGGTACTTACAGGGTGCAAGTTATTTACACAGATTACTTTATAATAAGTAAACATATTATACATTATAAAATACATATAATAAAAATAATAACAATAATAATAATAAAAAATAAACAAATTATTCTCATGATTGACTATATAAATGATTTGTCCTTTTTAATATAGTTGAAATAGCATTATAAACAACTAAATTTAAGAGATTTCATTATATCAAGTCTCACAGGAAATCTATGCCATGTCATAGTTACATGTGTATTTCTGTGACCAAATATTGCACTAATAATTATTTAGCACATGTATTTTGAAGACGTACTAGTATGCTTAAACTCTTTAACTAATGATGTCAAGGTATATAAAAATGTTGTACAAACAGCCAGCACTAAAACACTTGGGCAGTAGAGCCACCCTCCTTGAAGACTGAGTCAGCAGTAGCTGGGACAGATCATTGCATGATGCTTGTATGGCCTCTTCATGTGGAGCGGCTCCATCTTCCTGGAGAAATGGGGTGAAATGGAAGAAAAGGAAATGAACTGGAGCTTCATGAAAACATTCCTCAGTGGTAAAAGCCTTTTTATTTCATTGAAGGTTCTCAGTCATGTCATGTAAGCCTTTTCAAACATAAAGTCACTAGAAAAGTAGGCATTCCGAATGACCTGTCTAAGATCATTATTAAAGGAAGAGAACCTGAGTTATGGCATTTAGTGAAGGCATATTCCTGAAACTGCTTCTCTAGCCATAACATCAGTGGAGCCTACATGGCATTCTACAGGAAACCCCACTACAAAAACCATGGTAATGCTCATTTCTAGATCCTCTTTCACCCAAACATCACAGAGGTATGTCACCTTTCCAGAGTCCAGTCTACCAGAAAGGTCTATAACATGAACAGGTAAGTCAAACAGCTGACTGTCAAAGCAGTAGTATGCCAAAGGAAAATACCTTCATACCAATGCAATTTAAAACCTCAAGATCCTTTATCAGACTGTAAGGTAAAACAAGGTGTGTTTTCTGGATCCATACTAAAACAAACTGATGCTATAAGTATACCCCTCAGGACAGCTACTACTGTACAACTCCACATTAGCCTGGGGCTTGTAGAGGATATCAGCCTGCTTGGGATCATATAATGCAGAACCTGGATGATTACAGCTGCATAAATTGTATCCCTAGGGACAAACTCTGTGGATGAAATTATCAAAGGCCTTTACCCAGTGAGATACTGGTTAAGACATATCTTGGGGGTAGGGATGAAGAAAGAGGAAACAAAGTCCAAAATGATCTTCATCATTATGTGATGGGACATTTGTTGGGGTGCTAGAGGGGGAGGTGGTTTTTGTATTTTTGTCTCTCTCAAATCCTGTCAGTCATTTTGCCAAGGCATTGAAGGATAGGAAGTTTTCTCTTCTGTCTTTAGCTCCTCATGGGGTGGTTCACATCAGACATGTGAGGCTTCCTCATCCCCTGTTTTGATTTGTATTTTGTTGTAATTTTGTTATATACTTATGTAATAGTTTTCAAAAGCCATCCAACAGTTAATGATGGCAGTTATTTAAAGTGACCCCCCCAATTTAATCATGGATTGGAGTACCTTCCCCCTCTGGCCAAATTCATGCAAAAATAACAGTTGAATGCATCTCACACACAGAAACACAGTTTTGTTACTGTGAGAGGTTCGGTTTGTCAATAAAAGCATATCAAGCTCTTGCTATCAAGACTTTTTTTTGCATTTGTATGAATCCATATTGTATTTGAATGAATCAATATTGTATGTAACTTGAGCTTGTTTGAATCTATACTGTATGCAACCAGAGCCTTTCTTTGTATCTATATTGTATGTAACTGGAGACTTTTCCCCAGGCCTCCAGTGAAAATGGATATACTTAGTCCAGTTGGACTTTCCTGGTAAACAAATGCCAATAAATATATCAAAAACCAGATGAGGCTCACACAGCAGCAACAAAAAAACATTTATTCTGCAGTACAACAAAAAGCGTTATATCAACGTTCAGACTTCAGACTTCTTCAGGTCAGCGAGAGCCATGATATTTGATATATTTTTTGTTTGTTTTGTAGATCTAGGATCTTTGCAGGGTTTCCAAATGCCAATAAATAAATAAAACACATTGCATTAATAACATACCTATAGCACTTTTACAAATAAGCAAATTTGACTGTATTATGCAATAAGTTCATAACTTAGAAGTGGGTTGGTATTTTTCTGTGCATTTAAGCTTCATTGTACAAGGACAGATTACCTCATTTGGCAGTTAATTCAGAGGATCATGTCTACGAACTGTTCGTAGGTTCATAGGTAAGTAGTAGGCTAGCTTCCCTTGTGGGCCATTTTAAGCCTAACCAATTTCCCTTTTTGTTCTCAAAATAACCTATTAACCAAAAATGTGTGATAAACACCAGGACAGAGTCATCAAATGAACAAAGTTTAATCCATAAGTTTAAAACTAAGATTTAGCACTTTCAACCCCCCCCCCCCCCTCGTGGGACTTCATCAGAATGTTTGCAGAATACATCCACCCTCTTATATACCCTCTTATTCATCCGGTTTAACTAATTGAATCTAAATTAATTAAATTAAAATAGCAGAAAAATATAAGTTGGTTACATTAAGTGATAATACCCCCTTTTTCCTGGTTCTCAAAATAACCTATCCCATTTTGTTATAGATTTTTCCATAGTGAATGGCTTTCTTCTTTCAGCATCCATTTGAATATTGTGCAACTCAGTAAGTGGCTTAACCAGACAGTGCTCCATGACTGTATCTGAAAATGGCACATGTGGATCAGTGCTTTACTCATTTAACAAATACAGATAAATTGATACAGGTGCAGAAATCACTGGGGTGGTTAATTAAGGTGTAAGAAAAACAGCTTTAGCAGAAGGGTGGTAACAAAAGCAGAAAACTCCAAATGAAAGTCGCTATTACAAACCCTTATGAGTCCAGTGATGACTCCCCATTCATTTTGTAAAAATGTAGGAGAAGCTATTTATTAACAAAGCAGTGTGTTAACCCAGCATATTTAGAAGGGGACATCGGTGTAATGCTGGAATGCTGCTGTATAGATCTCATCCAGCATTATAGAAGCATGGAACATCTATGAAAACTATCTAAACCTGGGCTATGGACATGGGCTTACTAGATACCTGATGATCATTTCTTCATCTTTCCCACACCTTTAGTGCTAAAAAGCATAAATCCTCTTTGATCACTGATATTATTCCTATGTTATTATTTTGATTCGCCACACTATGAATTACATAGCTAAGCCAACAATACATTTATCAGGAATTAACGGCCCACTCCCTGTGTTTTTCCCTCAGGTACTCTGGTTTCTTCACTCATCCCAAAGACATGAGGTAAGCAGACTGACTAATCTACGTTGCCCCCTCAGGTGTATATACAGTGCATTGACATAATGGTTAAGGTGTTTACCTGGTAAATGCAAGGTGTGGGGTTTGACTCTCACCTTTGAGGGAACTTGCATGGGCTTAAAATGGACAACAAAGGCAGTTAGCCTAGCACTTATCTATGAATCTATGTGGGATACAGAACAAAGGACTAGTGATCTACTTTAGTTCCCTACTTGCATAGTAAATTCTGTGGAGAACAGCAGCTGTTCATAAGGTTATTATAAGAGTTAGATATGACTCATATGTTTACACGGGTAGAGTCTTAAAGAAAAAGAACTATTAACTGCTAAAACATGTTAAAAAATGAAATACGGAAGATCAGAACCCAAGGATTCCTGCCTTTGTAACCCACTGAGTCAGTGCCTTTGGTATTATGGAAGGGGTCACTCAAACTTACCGGTGTATGTGTGTGTTGAGGGGAGTTGTGAAACACTAGCATCTTATGCAGAATTAGTTTCTCTATCTTATGCCCCATTGAGTCTGACTGGCCCGTGACCCTGAATTTGATAAAGCAGACATTCTGAGAATGAATGATTGAAAGAATGAATGAATGAATAAATAAATGCAATTTTTGGCACCACCTACAGTTAATTGACAGTCTATGGAAGTGAAAACACCAGTTTCCACTGAAATTGCATTTTATACACTCTTCTTCAGTGCACAGAATAATCACAAAAATATATATATACTCTGCTATTGTGACATACAAATGTTTGTAGCAAAAAATAAAAATAAAAAAAAAATCAATGAGGACAATTGTGTCGTAGCATGCTGTCTGCCACTTGCGCGCTATTAAATCTTATTCGTGTATACATTTAGTTTGGTTATCATTGGACATTGGTTGAGATTCATGAAGAATCCCATTTAATGTACCAGAGGACTGCACTTAGAAGGACAGGGTTTGGACTAAAATACAAAACTGTGCATCAAAGAGTACAACATGCCCCTCTGTCAAGTGCTCTGTGCATCTATGTTTCTGAATAGTGGGTTTCAATGGCTCGCAAGCTGAATTTCTTCACATCCATGTCTCACATAAGTAGCAGAGTATTATTATCAGGTCTCCAGTAATATCCATCTTATTATTCACAAGGGTGTTCGTAGGTAAGTACTAGGCAAGCCACCCTTGTGGAACATTTTACTCCTAACTGATTTTCCTTTCAAAAGTGATTCAAACCCAGTACCATGTGACTGACAGGAAAACACCTTAACCATTATACCAATTCCCAATCATGTATTTAAGGGACAAATGTCAAGAAATTCAACTTGATAGCAGTGCAAAACAAAATTCAAGAGCTGAAGCTTGATAATTCATAATAACACATAATAATTAGTTGTGATTGGAGAGAGACAATCATAATTATGTGTAGTTTATAGAGCTTTATATGCTCCATGTATTACCAGCTAAAGAAAAAAATGAAGGGGCACGGAGTGTTTAACAAATCTGAAATCTGTAAGACTTAGCACAGCCACACAAACAGTGGTCAGAAGTGATGTGTTTCACTGAAGCTTAAAAAAGACAATTCACATTGCCACACTTTTGCATTAACTTCATTAAGCAACGTTTTTACACCAGAATGGTGTATAATAAATATGTCTCTTTCACAAATTCAGAACATAATTCTGTTGGTCCATGCACTGTAAGTTGGTTATGATTGAAAACCCGATGCAGTGTATGAAGTGTTGCAGTTATGCTCCAAAACAGGGAAAAAATAAACTTGTTAATAATGTCCCTCCTATGAGACCTGATCTTAGTAGCACTTGGGGCTCCTTAATAAAAGCCAGTTAAGGACACCTATGTGCTGTTAAGAGCAGGTTCCATTCTAGGAACTAATAGAGAATAGTGCCAGCTGGCAAAGAACAGTGATAGAAGGTAAAAACAGCTTTTTAAAAGCCGTTTGAAGATTTGCTATGCCACACTTATAAACCAAAAGTGTGTCAGAGCCTCACTCTCAAGATGAATTTCTTGGCATCCATGTCTGCATCAATAATAAGCTAGTTACGATTGGACGATTGGAGACCCAATCATAATTCTCTATATGCTACATCTCCAGCACAGAATAATAGGAGATATATAATGCACCACCACAGCTGCTGTTTATTTTTAAAAGAATGATCCAACAGAGTATTACAGTGGCAGAGGAACACGCTGACAACCCCAACTGGGATACTGTTAACCTCAGTGTAAACAATGATGGCCACTAATAACATAATATGAAAGCATTGAAAGGTTCTCAAGACAGTGCCAGAAGTGTGGAACATTATGGGGAATGGTCCATACTTTAGTCTTCCCAGTAAGAAGAATTTAGAATAGCTTTTGGGAAAGGAAGTAATGTACAGAAAACTAACATTCTACCTAGCAAAGGTGTGTACAAATTGTGTAATTAAGCTGCATATAAATATATAAAAATGACTGAGAAATCTAAACATCCAGTGTCTGGTAAGACTTTTGTTGCTTTGTACAAGGACATTTTGTACAAGGACCTTCCTTGATAGGTACTAAGCTGTGAGTTATATCTCCTCCAATCAGAATACGGCACTTTTATTCAACAAAGTCCCGCCTTCAGAGACGCAAACCAAGACATAGTGCTACAGCTATGTAAGTACGCTTATCCTTGTTACCTACTTTTTCTTTTTCTCCCACTTGTTCTGTTTGAATATTGAGCCTTGTTAACATCAATTAAGTCCTGAACTTGCATATTTAAATTTCATCATAACAAATGGCTTGTGGCTGTATGGTTCACTAGACAAGACCCATTCCAGCATTAAACACTCAATTACCCACTACTACTCAATCCTCTTCTAGACATGATTATTAGCCTGCAAGCCACAAAATAGTTTTAAAACTTTCTAGACAACAAATCCTTCACTGTACTATCAGATCCACAGCCTCCTCATCCACCCCTATCATCAAAGCAGATCCTCAATGTTTCTATTTTCACTCCAGTCTTCTTCTTTTTACATATAAACAAGCTGAGCTTTCTGACTTGCTCATCTTACTGTATGCAGATGATATGATCTCCTCCAGTTCTGTTATCTCAGACTTCTGCAGCAGATTTATCTGCTGTCAGCAAGTAGCTACCCAAACATCTTCTCAACCCCCCCCCAAAAAAAAAAAACTAAAGCCATGCTATTTGGCATTCACCAAAAACTGCCCATCTAATTTGCTCATCACACATGATAATAATGAATCTTTTGACAATGTTCAGAATATATATATGTTCAGAAATACATATACCTTGGAAGTTGGTTAGACTCCGTCACTCAATTTTTGGTGCCACACCCATTTCACAAAAGTCAAAGTGAACACTTTTATTCTGGACTAAAAAAAAAAAAAACATGTCTTGTCACCTCAAGGCAGACATGCCCTGGTAAAGCTGCCCTTCTCCCACAACTAAAATATGGACTCCGAGTGATTGCCTCTGCCTCAAAAAGAAACCTCTCACTCCTCCTATCCATCTCAAACAACATTTGTGGATTCATATCTCTTTTCGACTGAACAGAACATCATTGCAACACCTACACCAAAGCCAAATGGCTACCAATTCCACAAAGGATCACCCTCCTCCTCCTGCAATCTATAATATTTAAATTCACAATATAGAATCCATCCTCTACTTCACAGTCAGGCTCTCTGAATAACATTTCCATTGATAACCAGCATACCTCATTCACTAAACATAAACATACACAACACTCTTTCTCTGTTATGGCCTCCAAAATTGGAGAAGGGGAAGGAAGGGAAAGACAGCATGTTATATAAACAGAGTCTGCGTTCTGAGGTTTGTAACCCTGGTGCATTTTCTGTAAATTGCAGTGTCACCAAAAGACACTATTATTGTGTCTGAATTCATGGATTTATGTCTGTACTATGCTTTGATTAACTTTGGCAGTAAGTTGCATGGGGTAAGATAGTATTATTGCTGTTCATCGTCTATGACGTTCGTGATCATTTTAGAGGTATGAGGAATTAAAATATTTTGTGTTAGGACATGTTTTACCCTTTCAGCAAGTTTCCCCTTTCCATACAGCTTTACGACATTGGAGTTAGGAAGGCAAATTAAGGGGATGTTGGATGATGACCCCATGGGAGAGGTTTTCCCAACTGTAAGCAAGCTATTTTAAACTTTGTTTGTCATTAGTGCAGGTGTGTTTTAATTCCTTTGTTGTTTTAGGCATTCATTGTGACTCTCTTTATTCTGATTTTTAATACTTATGTTTTCAGGGGCTTTCTGTATTTTACTTTCATTATCTGTGGTTTTAGTACTCATGCATTCATTGTTATTACATGAATCAAAAGAAAAGCTGGAGGGGAAAGTAAGCACTTGGTTTTAACAATTAAAATTATCTAAAGAAGAGATAGAAACATTTTTTGATGGGAAAATTACCAAGCAAAAGATGTAAGATGTAAGATGTAAAACATTCCCAGAGGGAAGGAATAGGAAAGGAAGTTAATTAAATCCAAAATTTCAGTAGCTTTATAGGAAGTATTTGAGTGCAAATTTTCTTGAGAAAACTTTTGATAGTAAACTGTATTGTCCAAAGAAGACACGGCTAAAGAAGAATCACATAAATTACAGACCAATATCTTTGGTAAATGGTAATGCAAACATTTCTTCAAGAATTTATTTAGCTATGTGGTTGGAGCATCAGAGGTAGACCAGAGCTCCAAGTGCAGAAGGGTTTTATCAAGGCAGGCTTGTCTAGAGGAAAGTGGATGATGCTGCTGGTTTCCAAGGATGGGAGTTGACAGGGAGAACATGGAAGCAGTGAGTCAGTGTTTATTTGTATGGGATGGGGTTGAGATGGGGTTCATGTATATGGCTTTGAAGAAACTAACTCTGGAGAGAGGATTATGAATGAAATGTGACAGAATAACAACTTCCTCTGATGTTTGAGAATAAATCTGCTGTTTTGTGATTCGGACTGTAACAGATCAGTGAGCACCACTTAAGGATTATACATCCTACAGAAGGAAACTAAAAATATGAGGCATTAAAATATTTCAGAACTTACTACCTTTTTCTATGTAATACATAAAGTAGTATATGAAGTTTGTAACTTAATTCTGCTGGGAAGCACAGAATTATACACATGAGGTAAAATACACAGCAGCCATGTTAAGTAGAAAACTACAGTTGTATTAGTAAGGTTACCATATCAGTAGATGCCCAAATGATTATTGCTGCAGTAGCCGTAGCTAAATGGGTTATATCCTGCCAGGGATATAACAGCCGGCCAGCTTCCAAAGTTTCAGGGCACCTTCCACATGCCCATACTGTCTAGCAGATTGACCTGCGCTGACTAAATGAAACGTTTGAGCACCAAGCCCTTCAGAGCTTTCCTGCTAACAGAGAGTGGGAGGCTGAGCCCAGAAAGAACAATACTAGGAAGAAGAAAAATAAGTAATCACACCCTGGCATTAATAACACACCAAAATGCAAGGGGGTGGAAATGAGAGAATACCTACTACAGCAGTGATTGTTCAAATGCCTGAGGCAGCCATCTGTTGCCAAAGAGAAAAGTGGAGATTCAGAGTTTCTGGAAGACAAAAGGGGTGGAAGGGGGACCTAAATATCTTAAATAATCATTCTGACTTATTGGACTGTCCTTGGTTTTGTGAGTTCCCAGAATTCTTCATGGAACCCTTTTACTTCTTAAACATTTGTTTACCTTTATTTTTTGAAACTGATTATTTTGCTTCTTATCAAAGTTGTATGAGGAGTTAGAGAATCCATTGGAAAAGTTAGAAATGGAAGGCTGAAAAATCCTGAGAGATTCCCTGTGTCATTTTACCCCATTCTTCACATGTTTTCATCACCTCTGCAGCACAGGAGCCAAAAACTAAATCTCTCTCCAAAGGAGAATTTCAAATCTAATTGTTAACATCATCTGGGAGGTTCTGAAAGTGCTGCCATGCAAATCTCCTCAAAACAGCACCAGTGGCTATAGTCCTGGAAGAAGTATAAACAGCGTAATACACACACTGTATACAATACATAGTGACTTGAACAAAAGTAGAAATTAAATTATTTAAAGCCGATTTTTCCTCACAAGAAGAAAGTGCAGATAAAACATTCCTCATACTTTCACAGTTAGGCTGAACAAACTTTAACATATGACCTGACAATTCAAAATTCTGAAAATCAAAGTTGCAAAAGCATTTCCCCCATTACTTAATGATCTTCCCATCCTTATCAGAGGGGACTGTAGCTAACTTAAGTGTTTAGCAGCAGAAGGATTAACTAAAACTATAGCAGGTTTGGTAAGAGTGGATAAAATCTTAAAAGACTGAGGAACTATATGCATTCTATCTGCATTTTTACTGGCAGCCAGTTGACAAAACTGAAAGAATGGGTTCAGGTTTTGGAAATTCCTTTTGTAACACCGCATAGTATTTTCTAAAGCAGTTAGAGACCTACGTGTTTACCCACTGAAAACACTGACACATTCTTGAAATAGTCCCAGTGAAAAAGAACCCCTCAACCTCCCACAGATAGATCCAGAAACTAAGCTATCCTCTGAGTTGAAATCAGAAATCCTGTATCTGTCCCTACATCCTCCTGTCCAGATTCAGAATCTTGAATCTCTCCAGGAAAGGAGGTATCCCTCTTTCTATTACCAAAAACCTCTTTACAGGAGGGATATGGAGCTTGAATTAGACCCTGAACCAGACCCAGTAAACCACTCCTGTCTAAGGAAATTTGAATGGGAGTAGACACATGCTTAGTCTTCTGTTTCTTTTTGACAGGAAAACTTTGTTATTAATTGCAGCTTCTGCAGGGATGGGCACAGCTTTCTGACAAAAGAAGGACGTCTTGCCTGTTCAATCCTCCAGGACTAGCAATAGTATCTTTTCCTTGCCCAGTGAGGGGACCCCAACAGCCACAAAGAAGATTTTTAACCCCCAGTCCATAGTGGCTGTAGGTACTACACCAGAGGGATCCAAGGTAAAAGGCGAGTGGTCTGAGGTACAGCTAATGGCCAGAGCAGAGTCACCCACCTATGGCTGAGGTCAGTTGCTAGCCTACTGTGAAGGTAAAAGTTCTTTGCTTAAGCTTTTTGTTTTGTGTCTGGAGGAAGGACCGACTATGCAACTGATTGATCGTTCAATGATCAAGCTGAAAATGGTGGAAAAAAAACATTTAAAAAGTCACTTTTTTCAAAGACAAACACAGTAAAAAGCACAAAGTAAAATAAACACAATTTCTTCACAGAAAAATAGATTTCAGTCACTCAAACGACATTTAAATGGACAGGAAAAAAAGCACTGTCATTTAAAAGTACAATACAATCTTGTGACAGTCCATTAAAACACAAAGTCCTAGCTTTAAAATAACTTTACTGAAGAGTAAAGTATTAATAAACAAAAAATATCTAATGGAAGGTTTTTACTCAAGGGAACTTAAATGCCCAGCAAAGGAACACCACAAGCCAACCGTCTATCCTTGAAAGCCTGAGAGGAACATACACTTTGGTGGCAGTAAAGTTCTGAAGGGCTTGGCACCTAAACTTGTCCTGTAGTCAGCTCAAGCTGCCAGACATTTTTGGTGCACGGAAGGTGTGCAGATGATTTCTAACACAAGCAGTAAAGTTTCACTTGGAAAAAAATGAGATAAGACAATAGGACATCATTTATTTATAATGATAAAAACAAGATCAGGTTAATACAAAACTTAGTACAATTATGACTGTCCCATTAGCATAGCTATATACATAGGTAGTGCATATTAATACACTGGTTGCTATGGGTTGTTTGGCTTATATTGTGAGTAAGTTATAGACTGTGTATGATGCAGCTCCAAACAGAAAGAAGAACTTGGAATTTTAACTCTAGGAGTACAATTATCAGAGCAAAATTCCAAGAGCATGGTCATGGCAATATGATAAGGAAGTTTAGAGGAAGAAGAATGTATTTCCCCAGAGACCACTGGTCTAGACAGATGTATACTGAGATGATATCAATACATAGATTGTATCTTCCAATTAACACAGGCAACAATATAGTGCAGAATGGGGCCTCAGACAACAATGTTAACAGCACAGAAAAGAGAAGGACTGTGGTGCTAAAGTGACGAAGCAATGCAGCTGGCCTGAAGTGTAGGAGAGGAACACTTCTGTTATACCCAGCTGACTGTTTGCTTGCAGCGTATTATTTTATTGTAGTGCATCATTTGATTTAAAACTCTTTTCTCTTAAATATTAAATGTTTTGGTTAGGGAAGAAACCAAAGCTTGTGTATCTTTTGGTGAGACATAGGAATTAGAAGAGGTTGATTATTTTTGAGCTATGGTAGGAGCTGTAAAGTAGCATTTTATATACCGACAAAAATGTCAAGGTTTTCTTAAGAAAAAAAATGAGTTGAACACCCACTGAGACACAATAGACTATTCTGTGAGAAAACTGAATTGTGTTCACACACCTGCCTTGTTTTGACATGTTCCTAAACCCAGTGACTCTGCCACTGTTCATCCTTTTGTGATAATTATGATAGTTTGACTTGCAAATACTTTTTCGATCTTTTTACATTGACTCTTATTAAGGATCACAAAGATGTAATTTTATGAATGTATTTCTACCATAAACCACTTAAATTCATTTATCCACCTGTTGTGCTCCAGAGACTGAGAATACTGACTACCCATAGGAGGCTACAGGTGTAATCAATAACTTCAGACAGCACAGGTAAACAGGCTTTAATTGATTAGGTTTTCCACCCAAGCAGCTTGTTTCCCCTCATCATTCTAGTTTAGTTTTCTCTGCATTTACAACCAACTACACTATACTAATGACTCAGGGTAAAAATCTACAATATATGTACCTGCATTTCATCTTTTGCCTAAGCTGCCACATGCTTGCATGAGGTAGCTGGTAAGTAAATGAAACAATCTCCATAAACCTCCATAAAACATTTTATTACATGCTCTGTGTTTTAATGTGACATGCTCTTCTAGACCAGAAAGGGAACACCTGAACTCTCCATCCCCAATGTTATTTCACTCAGGCTCAAGACTAAAGTCTAAACTGCTTGATGCTCACTGACAATTTACTTTTAATTGAGGTTGATGATTGCTATTGTAGAAGGTGCAAATGTTTGCTTAAACTAGATGCAAATCCCAGACATAAAACATTTAGGTGACGACCAGGGAAGGTCAAATAAGATTTATACTGAGGTACTAGTCTATTGGCATTAAAAGCCCCCTAGTTCTGTTGGACATACACCTCAAGTCTCTGCACAACATATATTGAGTTTTCAGGCATCAAGCACAAGGAAATAAGATAGTCACTCTTCCACTAAATCCATCCATTCAAGTCACTCTTCCACTAAATCCATCCATTCAAGTAAAACAGAACATAGTGGAAAAGTCTTCATATTGCTGACTCTATTATTAAATGCAGTCAAAACTAGTTAAGGAGACAGTCATGAAATCCTGCCTCCCAAGAGTCAAGATAGGAATGCTACTAAAATTCCAAACATATCCAGGATTCTAGTACTGATTCTGATGTTGCAATTATGCATGCTGCAATAATTGAAACTGGATACTTCTGTCAATATGCTTCACCTTCTGGATGCCCTTACCCAGGCTGGTAAATCCTTTGTATAGTGATATGCTTCTTTAACAGAGGATGGCACATAAGGGATGGCACATAAATATGCAGAATGGATTATTGCTTCCACAAACTGGCTTATTTCATGGTGTTGAACCTGAGGTGACCAGCCCTCTGTATGCAGCCTGTTATTAGATTAGTTACACACAACTGTACTCTACTGTTGAACCTATTCACATACCGTCTGGTGCAACTAGAGAAAGGTACAAAGATTCCATACAAAGAGAATACAAGGGATTTATGGTTTAATATTGCAGCTATCTTCTCTTTTCTCTGTATGCTATCAGCTTCTTAGATGAGACTCATGTCTGACATGCAGAATATTAAATGATTCCTTACTATTTCAAAGTCTTTGCTTAGTATAACCTCCTGGTGACTTGAACACAGAAGGACTTGAAACTCAATAACATTTTTTGTCAACAGTACTGTGGAGTGGGCTAAATTCATATCCTAAAGACTTCCTTACCTGTTAAATTAATTCAGCTGCATAAGTAAACTCATTCCATCTATCCATACCTTTAATTCAGCTGCATAAGTAAACTCATTCCATCTATCCATACCTTAATGAAATAATTAGGTGATTATATGGGTGCCCGTAAGTTCTAACAGGTCTATATTATTTGTTCAAAAACCCATTTTGTTGAAAGATTTTCAATTTTTTTATAGGATGGGGCAAAATTCCTATTACCATATCATATGTGGTGGCCTTCTCTCTGCATGCACCGTATTAATACAATAATCTCCAAGGGCACACCGACATTGCTGGCTGAAGGTAGGAGCCCAGTAATTGAAAATTCAACAAAAGGAATTTTGACTTCTTTTTCAACAAGGGATCCTGTGTTCCATTATCTTCAACAGCCAATAGGCCTTGAACTTATTGTCCAGATCTATAAACCTATAGATTTCATGATGCGATACATGGTTCTTGAAAAGGTCAGAACATTTCTGTGCTGAATAGTAACATATAAAAGAAGTTTACAGGACAGCAGGCATTTCATGGGTGAATGTTTTTCTACACGATGTAATGTGACAGGGGGAAGCTGATACCTTGATATAAAAGCTGCTTAAATATATTGAAATAGCTTGCACTGATTTTAAAAAGATACAAAATGCTGAATGTTAGCTTACACACTGGACTTGTCTTATAGTAATAGCTGTTAAACACGGTTTGTTAATCACACGAGGAAGTATGAAGCAGTTGGTGTATATGAATTAAGATTACCTTCTGTGTTTTCTTGAAGTGGTGAAACACCTTGTGAAAAAAAGCTACATTAAGCTAAAGTAAATGATAAAGTAATAAAAAGTTATGTTTTGTCACAAAAACGTTGGAAGTTGCAAATCTTGTAACATGTAAAATAAAATGTTTAGAATAGAAAAAATATAACTTAAATATGTATAACACTGCTTTCAGAGGACAGGAAAAAAGCTATTGAAAGTAAAACTAAAATGTGCTCATCATATATGTAAAGTTCTATAGTGCATAGATGCCTTACCTAATCTGTGAAGACTAACACATTGGACTCAAATATATATGTAAAAGCTACTCTGGCAGTTTAAGACATATCCTGTGGCCTGGATGTGCTGTGTTAACCTAAGCCTGTTGTTTATTCTCTTTAAGTATTGTAGTAGTGGGGATTGTTGTCGTTTGCACATTCAGTGCTGGTCTCTTTTTACAGGCATTAGTGAGTGCGCTTGTCTTAGAAACCAGAAAGAAGGTAGTGTAATTACTTTATTATTATTATTATTATTCAAGAAAAATAAAAATGTGCTATAAGCTGTAACTGAGTACAGTTTTGCATTATGGAATGGGTAGAATCTAAATTACTAAGCAAATGACTTCTGCAAACTGCAAAAACAATGATGAGTATGACTTCAAAGGTATGTTAATACTGCATGTATTCTGTACATGGAATGCACAGTGTCCCTGACAGCTGTCGCTAAATTATGACTCTTCCCTGATCAACATTCATAAGTCCAATACATAAAAGAGCACAGCTGTCAAAAAGGAACCTCACTTGACTTTCACAAAACAAATAATAGCGTTTTGGAAAGAGGCAAGGCCTCACCCCACCCCCAACACACAGACACACGCTTTCCACAATCCTGTTCATTTTGCTAACTTTAAGATTGCTGTATGTCAGAAAAAGAAAATGGAGCTGTACCACAATCTCCATCTTTAAATGCAAAATCCTGGAATCACACACCAATGCTAACACATTAGAGAGCTGAATAACAAAACCACAAGGAACATGCACATACCGCTTCCCCACAGAACTTTTACAGTAGGTTAAGTGCTTTCATCTGTTATAGCAGACATCCTCAGAACAAAGAACAGAGTTGGAAAACATTTAAATCTTCTTCTTTCAGCTTTTCCTGGTTAGGGGTCACCACAGCAGATCACCTGTCCACTCATGATTGGCAGTGGAGTTTTACAGTGTCGAGTTGCCAGCCCATCACCCAACCTTCCACAGAAGGCACACACATGCACACACTCACACCTAGGGCCAATTTAGAGTGTCCAATCCACCTACAGCATGTCTTTGGGAGGAAACCGGAGCACCTGGAGGAAACCCACATGACCACAGGGAGGATATGCAGACTCCACACAGAAGGCACCCCAGCTGAGGATTGAACCAGAGAACCTCTTGCTGTCAGGCGGCAACGCTAACCGCTGCACCACCATGGCCACCCTTGGAAAACATTTAAATAGGATAACAAAAAGCATTAGCTAATGACACCCATAGCACATTGTTGCTTTTAAAAAATTAAATATTATTTAAAAAGGCAGTAACCAAATTAATGAGAATACAAATAAATATTTCCCAGTTAAAATTAAATGAATAAAAATGTATGTAGGTGTATATCAGTGCTTGTTTACTGAGGCATTTACAGAAATATGAAACAGATGCTTATGATTATAAGTACAACTATATGTCATTCAAGATGTGTAAATTTCAAAGATACTTTTCTTCAACAGCATATAATGTTTCATCTGATGCCATGTGTTTGTAAGTCATATGGTTTTAGAAATATTAAGTACAGATGAATGTATTTTTCATTTTCATAATCAAACAACCAGCAATATCTCAGGTATAGTGTGATATAGTAAAGGGACACTGACAACAAATTTTCCTGTCTCCCACCATGGCATATTATGACATACCCCTCAATATCATATATGTGCCTCAGATATGAAAATATGAACATAAATATGAAAATATAATAAGTGACAAACAGATTAATTTCTCTGCAGCAGGACATGCTATATTAACAGTCAGTGTAATTTTATTGATAACTCCTACACTTCCTCATACCTTATTATTGGCTAGTATGTCATTCATTTAAAGAAGCCAGACCCCAAAGAAAATGTCTGGACACCATAAGGAGATAAAGGTGTGAACTGGAGCTATACAAAAAGGTGCTATAATAGGCTTGAATGAGTCAGACTGCTGCTCAGTAGCATGTCTGAACTAAACCTGGCACCCATCCCATGCATACACATTACACAGCTTTCATCTAAGCAAACAAATCGGTATTAAAGTTCAAGTGCACATAAATGAAGTAGCTCATTTGTATCACAGTGAAATAAAAGACATCAAAACTTGAGGTAACTGGGTCATTATGATCTTACAGCCTCAGTAAAATAGTTAAATATAATAACCTGAAATGTAGCAACACAGACTGACAAAATCACAGCTTAAACTCTTGGTGTCATAAACCTTTTCTTGTAGCAAGTATATTATTTTGTAGGACACAGTGTTTAAATATATCCTGCTAAGATTGTTATTTATTTTTATATTTTACAGCACAAATTTTTAAGCCACTTTTCATAGGTGTATACTAGACTAAGGACCTCTAGGGCCCTTATAAGTCTAGCAGTGCAACCCAAATGTGATCCACAAATTTGTTTTATACAGGTAGTGATTTACTGACTGCCTCTGTCCATCAGAGACATTGGAGCCAAACCAGGGGGTGAATTTATAGTTATCCATCCAGGGGTCCAAGTTGCGCTTAAAAATAGACAGGGAAGACCTCTGCTTCACATGGATGGGGAGCCTGTTCCAGAAAATAAGAATTCTCTGAGAAACATATGTGTCTCTCCAACATGTTCTATTTATGTCACAAGCAAAATTTAGGTATTTTAACCTAGTAGTACTGATGCTGTTTGTTTTGTGGATGTGCAAAAGGTTCATCAAAACAGAGTCCAGGGGTACCTTGTATGCCAGGCAAAAATCACTTCTCAGAAGTCTGCATGATACCAATTTAAGAGGCAGAGATTTGAGGCGATCGGTATAGGACATTGTGTTTACTCCCTGTATTCTTTTTGTAAGGAACCTTGGTGGATGTCCCAGTTACTTCATGTGACTGGTCAGGTACATACTGAAGGGAGCATTGCACTCTATGATGGATCTGATGAAGGCCGAGTACAGTGGCACAATGACATCTCTGGACCTAGATGCCATGCATTTGCTTATAAGTTGACCAACATAGAAGGATTTCTTACTACTATGAAGACATGCTGGTTGAAGGCTAGGTTACTATCTACATGAGTTCCCAGATCCCTCACAAGTAAATCAATTTTTAAGGGTGTTTTATTGATGGCATAGTTACCCATGGTGGTAGACTTCTCAAAATGTACTATAATGTATTTCTTCGTATTGAGTTTTAAGCCATGGCTTTGGTACTAAGCATTTGTTGGTATTAGACCTTCTGAATGGTGTTTTCATCTTTGGGGAATTCAATGAATGCTCCCAGTTTGCAAACATTTGCTAACTTGGTAAGTCAAAGTCCTTTGACATTGGCTTTGACATCCAAGAAGTAGATGCCAAAGAGGAGTGGACCCAGCACATAGCATTGGGGGACTCCACTGGTGAAAGCCTCTTTTTGGAGGTGGCATCACCAATATTAACTTCCTGGGTCCTACCAGTGAGCCAGCTAACTATCTAGCATGTTTTACAGGGGTTTATATCTAGTTCCATAAGTTTGTTGACAATGTCAGAGTGGGGTATTGTATCCAATGCTTCAGCCAGATTTAGCTAAACAGAATGCACTATTTTCCTCTCGTGCATTGCCTTAGTGACCTGTTCAAGGAAGCCCATCAGATTCAGTAAGCATGACCTTCCTTTTACACAGCCAAACTGGGATGAATCCAGTGTCTGAAAGTCTCCTATGTCCCGGTTGATAATTTTCATGATAATTCTAGTCAGACTAATGGGTGAGTAGTTTCCAAGATCTGTTGACGGTCCTCCCTTGTGAAGGGGGAAGACTGTTACAGTCCTCCATTCACGTGGCATAAAGTCTGTTTTAAGACTATAATTAAATAATGACTCCAGGGGTCCTGATAAGTCATATTTTAGACTATTCATGAGGCATCCTGGAAAATTATCAGGGCCAAATGAGGCCATGTACTTGGCTTTAGTGAGTGCAACTAGTACATGCTGTCTAGTTATAGCTGGAGGGGTAATGTTTGAGGGTAATTTTGAGAGGATGGTTGGTGGTGAGAGGGGTGTAAAGTTGGAACTGAACTTGTCCATTAACAGGTTTGCTATATAACCAGACTTAGTGAATGTGGCACCATTAACCACCAGTTCAGCATATTGCTGTGTGCTGCCCTTGATGTTTCCGACATAGCTGTAGAAGGACTTGTGTTTATCTTTCACCTAGGATGCCATCATAATCTCAAAGTTGGCTTTACATGGCCTAATTAGCCCTCTTAGTTACCTGTTTATTTTGATGAGAGAGTTTTGGTCTTAATGGGAATTTCCCTTCCTGATTTTTACCATTTTTTTCCTTTTCTGGCATATCCTGCTTAATTTGGGATTTCACCAGTTAATTTCTAGGGATAGTCCTAGACTTACTTCTGCAGCCTCTAAGCTACTGACATGCTTGTACAAAGTTTGTGAGAGCAGTTTGGCATAGGCTGCTGTGTTCTCTGGGTTTGGAAGGGCACTGGCACTGAATTTTGACAAACTACCACTTCATACAATCTAATTTGTCTTGTAACATTTCCTAGCTGTTACTGGTTTTAAAGTGATTATGGAGTTGATTTTGATTTCTAAGGAGGCAGCTTTATCGTCACACCTTACCAGGGAGGATGAGACACTGAGGGAGATGCAGCATTCTCCCATATTTATAAACACAAGGTTAGGTATATTGGAGCCTCTAGTGAGCATGTTCACTATTTGGTCAAGGGTGTTTGTATTTAAGAAGTCCAGGAATCTCTATGTCCTTAGATTTGAGACTGTGTAGGATAAAGGTCTCCCATGAATAGGGTGTTGGGTTGTTTGGTAAGTCTCTCCTGTCGGTCCAAGTATGCATTGCGAGCTTCTTGGGACATGGAGGGTGGCCTACAGCTGGATAGGATATGATGCTGGATTTTGTCTAAGGTAATCTGCACATGGCGAAACTCCAGTGTGTCATCCTGTTTGACCACTGTAGAAGTATGCCTGTTATTGATGCATACTGAGACACCTCCTCTTTATTCCTTTTCTGTGCAGCTACAGGTCTAAAAGTCCCATGTCTATGTACCTGCCGATATGCCTATATTCCCAAGTGTGAGGCGGGCTTGGAGAGAGTGTAGTTTTTTTGTTTAAGCTCTTAGTATTGAGACATAACACCTTGTGGTACAGTTCAGTTGATTTTACTATGTTGTTAGGTTTGTCAATTTGGCATTGCCTAAAAATGGCAATAAGGGGTTACAAAAAAGGAATGATGACTCTGAAAGTCAGAGCAGTAATTTGGTACTGACAGAACCCACACTGTAAAAGTAGCCGACTCCAAATCCAGCTCCAGACAAGTGACAAGTGGAGTACCTCAGGGTTCAGTCCTGGGACCGCTCTTGTTTGGCATCTACTTCTCTGAAGTACAGGCCTACACTAAGGGACTGCAAACTGGGAGCCATTACTGAATCCCCAAATGATGTGGATATTCTACAAAAGGGCCTTACAGAAACAGATGCTTGGTGCCAGAGCCATGGGCTCAAGCTCAATGCCAAGAAGTGTATAGTTATCCCCTTTGGAAAAAAAAACATGTACCCATGAATTACCCCATAGGTGGCAGTATACTAAACACTGAAAGTGTGATAAGAGACTCAGGAACACAGGTGTATGGTGGTCTCACCTTCGATAACCACATTGCCACAACTTTCAGGAAATCCTTCTATGTGGCACACCTCTTCACTAAGGGCTTTTCATCCAGAAAAAAGGAGGTCATTGTCCCACTGTACTCATCCCTCATTAGACCCATCATAGAGTACAATGTCCCATTTGGTATGTACCTCACAAGACATCTGCAACAACTGGAAGGCCGCAGAAACACCTCTCTAAAAGAATCACAGGCCTAAAGCAGATTCCTATGCTGACAGACTAAAACAACTCCAGCTATACTCTGTCACATATCATCTACTCAGAGGCAATCTCTGCTTAACATACAAGGCCATGTCAAACCCTGAGCTGTTGGACATGCTACACTTAAAGAAATCCCAACCCATCAGAGCCACACACTCCAGGGACCTAAACCTTGTCATCACAATGAAAAAAACATGCTGGAGGGATAGGTTCCCGACCCAGAGACTCCCCATACTCTGGAATAGACTGCCATACATGCCTGCTTGGCCGTCTTCAAAAGGAACCTTGGAGACTGAATGGGAGATAGGAAATTTACCCTGGGGATCACGTCAGTTGCCTTGCTAGACAGCGGTCCAGGGAAGTAAATATTTTGGGAAGAAATAGCAGGGAATTGTTATTGCTAAGCTTGTACAGGCCTAGGGCCGATAGCCTAGTACCAACCCATGAACATATGATAACTTCTCTCCTGCACCAGTGTAATACTAAATATCTTTCCCTGGGATTTAGAAAGGGCTATTACCAGTGGTAAGCTCTGATGCAACCATTTTACCATTGGTGGTGTCACTTTCTGATTCATAGAGAGCCCACTGCAGTGATCTTATATGGTCTCTAGAATCACTGCAGTGAGCTGTCTCCATGGCTTACCACAATGCTAATGAGGCATTCTGGGGGGAATAGCATATAATTAAATTAAGGGATGTATGAAGTTGTGCAATTCACAGTGTTGCCTGGCTGAGTGAATTAACAAGACCGGTTATGTTAATAAATTCAACCAAAAGGCTGAATTCACTAAATGATTTCAATGGGAGAGACTTTGTTAGAGGTGTTGCTGAGTTTAGCGGAGAGGTACTGGTGGGGGTTTGAGTGGGCTTATCTGTCTGGGAGCATGTGTGAGTGCTTGTAAGGGCATAAGTGGTTTTAGGTGAGTGTGTGTGCTGGGAGAGGACACTTCCATGCCTCTCAACTCCCTGTAAACTAACAAGCAAACGCCATATGACATCATGGACATTTTTGAATTATTTCTCTCCATACCTTAAAAATTAGTAGAACAATTGATTCTGCAGCAAAAAGTTCTACATGAGCAATAGAAAGTATGAAACTCTAACGTCTGCCTTTATTGAATGAATTGTGATGAGTATCAATAATTATCAGCTGCAAACTTATGGATGTTCTGTAAAATCAGGAACAGTTGATTTGGACAGCAATGTGTCCTTTTTGTACGTGTGTGTGTGTGTGTGTGTGTGTGTGTGTGTGTGTGTGTGTGTGTGTGTGTGTGTGTGTGTGTGTGTGTGTGTGTGTGTGTGTGTATACATGTGTTTGTGGGAGTGATTAAGAGGGGTGACTATGCCAACATGATGCAAAGGCTGTCAGTGGTGATTGCCACAGCAAAGTGCTTATTAGCACTTGTGGTAATCATAGAGTGATTCAGACACATGAAAATTAGCTGATAATGGGGGTCTTTCCCCATTCCATCTTATGTGTTTCTTTGCAATTGCATTAACTGGTCCTTTTTACCAAAACTGTGAACACTTACAGCTGGGTCCTTCCTAAAACAAGCCCTTACTGTTTACTCTTATAACAGAAAAAAAATACATGGCTGTATTTATTCAACTGACCAGTTATAGAATGACTGTATGTACTTGGGTATACATAATTAATGTCTGTAAATATTATTAAAATGATTAAATTAGTTGGGATATTGCAACATCTGAAGTGTAACAGCTTTTAAAAGTCTTTAAGGAATATTTAGAAACACAGCTCACTGCAAAGTCCTGTTTCTAGGAGGATTGCTCAGCACATTATGAAGGAGTGATTCAAAGAATGCTGTAGCACTACAGTGATATAAAGGCTCCAGTAAGTAACATTTCATCTGGCTGCTGGATACCATCACATGCAAATGTGATAGTCCAGGGGTGCACCTAATGTAAATCATCCATATGCTCTCTTTTGGATCCTTACACAGGATTTTAAATAGTGCAATAGAGTTCTCCAAAGGCAGTTCCTACCATGCTGGTTTGGAACAAGGAACGTAATGTATTTACCATAATGCTAGACCTGTATTGTCTTCTTCCATCTGTCTCAACAAGTGGGTATATCACATCTATACAGATCTGAGTTTGACACTTTAGTCAAGGCTTTTTGCTCCAGTGCTCAGGCTCCTCTCCTTCCCATAATGCACCACCACCCTACCCTGTCCTTCAGATCGAGTGTGCCCCATACAACAAGAAAACACAACCCCTAAGTGATACCCCATTTATTATCTGATACAAATCAACATATCACCAAAAAGCAAGGCCCCGGTCAATATCAGTGCAGTCCACCAAGAGACATAGAAGAATGATAGTTTAGTAGGGTGACAGTGGAGGGAAATATTGTGACAGACAAAAGAAGACAACACTGCTGTATCATTATGATAAGTAAATAACCTTCATGTCTGATGCTAACTCTTCCATTTGCCTCAACAACTGGTGTAGAATGCCTTGCTACATGACCCCTGGGAGGTACTATGGAAGGATTTTATGTAGAATGGTGGAGTCAAAGGAGGCCCCTAATCTAGACCATAGATCAAGACTATTATGAGAAATAAAGTTATGATCTGTAAATCATGTAATGGCTGCACAAATATCATTGACAGGGACATTCCTGAGGAAAGCCACAGAGGCAGCAACTCTAGTAGAGTGTGCATTTGGTTTGGAGGATAAGGATAGCCCTCTAAACTTATAAATAAAAGCTATACATTCAGAAAGCCACCTGCACAAAGTAATCTTAGAAACCCTGGAGCCCAATTTGGATTTAGAGAATGAGACAAAGAGCTTGTCGCATATTCAAAAATCTTTCATATGATGTAAATAGAAATACAGCTGGAGATAAACATCCATAGAATGCAATTAATATTCACCTTTGTCTGAAAATTGGGAAAGAAGACCAGTAAATGGATAGTCTGGTACAAGGAAGATGCTGAAGCCATTTTTAAAAAAAATGTTTAATATTTTGTACCATATGTAAGAATCAAACTCTGTACTTTCTGTCTATAAGGTAAATACCTTAACCATTATACCAATATCTGATTGCTATTTGTTATAGTTTGATACAAATGTATGTATGTATTAAAAATAGGCTTTAATTTTTAGTGGTATATCACTTTAAAAGTTTGAATTATTTCCTTGATGAATGGTGCAATTTTACTGGATTTGGGCTTGTATATAATGACTTGCAGTTTAAGTGTTTTAATATCTCTGATAAAGTCATTAGACAAAGACGAAAGCACTAAGATTGATTAAAATTTGATATTAGTGGAAGTGGTTCTTGTTCCTTTGTGTATTTTTACCTTTTGCAAATAGTTTTTTACTGTGAATGTTTTTTTGGCTGCCTTTTACCATTTTACAGTTGCCTTGGTTTGCTGGAGGGGTTTGGTGGTGATTGTGTTGCTATTCTGAGTTCCATTTTACCCTGCAATGTCTTTGTGGTTACTTTGATTTAGAAGAATTGGAGCTTTTCAAGCTGAACAAGATATTTGGAGAGGTACAATGTGAATAGTACTGTGTTCTGTGATAAGCCTGATGAAGAATGAATATAGGGAAATATTTTTTTTAAGATCTAGACCAGGAGTGTCCAACCCGCGGCCCGCGGGCCGCATGCGGCCCTCAGAGCTCTTCCATGCGGCCCTGCGACCCTTAAATTTAAATTTAATTTTAATTTAACTTTTTTTCCATGTGTTTACACGTCACAGACTTTGCTGTTCTGCGCATGCGCCAACTTCCGTTTTTTCACGTTTTTTCATACCAGCGTCGTTCCGCTGGTATGTGCATGCGTGAAAACACAGTTCGGTCATTTTTTATAGTTCTGGTAAAGCTGAAGGAAGGAGCGAGATCGTGGAGAGAGGATTTATTTTATTTCACTGACTACAGTTACACTACATTGCATAGCAAAAGGTAAGGTAAGTAATTTTAATAAGATCTTTTTAACTTGTTTGGAATACGTAAAGGGTGATCTCAAACATTAACTTCAGAGTTAGGTTTCTCACAAACAATTGTAAATCTGTAAGTGCCTCAGACAAATTATCAGAGGAGCGGTTGAATTCTACTGTTAGTATTAAGCCTATACTTATGCAGAGACATCAAAAATTGTGTTAACATATTCAGTATGTATCATTTTTATATGTTAAAATTCTTATTTTCTGTTCTAGAAAAGTGTAAATTAGATGGTAGAGCGGGGGATTATAAGAATTACATAGAACAGAGGGAATGTTTATGGCAAATTAAATTGAAATCGGACGTGTTTCCTGGATTAAATGAGAGTATTAATTTCAAGTGTTTTTTAAAACATCGTAAGTTACATGTTAACAAAAATAGAAACACTTTTGATCTTGATTTAAAGGCATGTTTTGGTATATAATATATATAGATTCACATATATACATTTTTAAATGGAATATTTTAAATAGAATTATATGAATATGTAATTAATTGATTGATTGATTGCTTTTTACTAGACTATTTATACTGATTATTTCAATGTATTTTGTACTTTGTGTTTTCTGAAGAAGTTGTGACGAAAGCGGAAATTAAACTTGTCTTTTACGCTATTGCCGGTTCCTGATTCAAGTTTTTCCAGCTAACTGCAGCCGTTTCTTTTGGTTTACTTGTGCTATTTTGGGTGTTCGTTGGAGGTTTTTGCTGTTCATTCATCCATGGCTGAAGTTGCGGACGATACTTTACTGAATATGTCGGTTCACTCTACGCCGACATCCCGGTCCGAACATGGTGCGGACGATTTTAACAGTCTACTTGTTTCCACATTAATGGATATTCAAAGTTCTTTAAAATATCTGGTGGCGAAGGCCAATAATTCCCGGGAAATCTTGGATACATCTAGCCCTGTCGGGGCTGGTGAAGAGTTGCCTACCATTATTAACTTGGAGACTTCACCTGTTACGGTTACAGACAAGAGAACTAGTGAACAACAACCAAGGCATGCTAATCATGCCGATAAGCACAGCCATGTGAGCTGTACTGGACTCTTAAATCGCGGTGATAATCCGTTTGGATCTTACAAACGTTTTTCATCTACCAACAATAACCAGCAAGTTAACGGACAACGCGATTTACTACTCAAGCTGCTCAAAAGGTATAAATCTCTTGACATCGAAAATTGTTATTTCACTAAATGTATAGACCTAGGCATAGTACCGAAAGGTCTGCGCTTTTTCAAATGTCCTAGTGGCATAACTATTGGGCATCAGTTGTTTGATAATTTAATTTCTTTCTTCAATGAAGCTGGTCTAAAGTTCTTACAACTTTTAATCAACAACAATGTAGATAAAATGTCTTTGATTTTAAATGACATCAAAGAACTTGAACTAGACCTAAGGGAACGTTTAAGTAGTGAAGATCTAAATGTACTATATATCCTTTTTGATAAAGAGCTATCGGATCATACTAAAACTGTTACCAGTAGAAAACAATTAAAAATTGAAAGAGATATTGAATCGTATCACAGTAAAACCGCTTATGCTCACTATGCTCCTAATCAATCGAACAGGGAGCCCAACAGACAAGGACAATTTTTTAACAAACGCAATTATGCCGAAGTAACAACAAGCAGCAATAATCAGCGTTTTTATGGTCCAAATAGAACTATAAACAGCGTAGTTGTACCCAGCAGAAGTTCCGATAGTTATAACAGAGAATTTCCGAAGTTGGCACCCACTACTCCATCGGTTATTGACATGTTGCAAGACAATATCAGGGACAATGAGACTGTTACTAAAGAAAGTGCGGCCTCGGGAGCTGACAAATTCCAAGGCAACGGCATTACTAATAGAACCAATCAATTAAAGGATTCATCTGAACATTCTAGTCTTGGTTCTAGTAACAAAAGTAATAACAATATTCATAAAAAAGGACATGCTATTGTGAATGCTAAAAGTACAATTCTCACCAGAAGTCGTACTTTTTTGGGCTCGAATTCGTCGGAGGACGAAGCCTAAACTTTAAAATAGATAAGTTTGATATTATCAATTTAACTAATCATGTATTTACTGAGAGTGAGATTGCAGTTTTAAGTTATGGTTTTAATTTTATTCCGAGTAAAAGGGCTAATTACAGTAAAACAATTATAGATTTGAAAAAGTATACTAGGAAGCTCAATCTTTCATTTTTGTTACACAATACCTCTGAATTTAATTGTAGTATCAGTAAGCCATCTAGTTATGTGCCAAATTTACATCACACCATCAAAACTTTTGAGGATTTATGTATTAAAGACCTAGATCAAATGTTCAAATTTAATTCTAATTTTCGTGATAATTTATCTAAATTGGAAAGGAAAGCTTTAGGTTCCTTAAAAGCCTTAAATGAAAAATACAGATACATGAAAAGTGATAAAGGCTCAAATATGGTTATCATGAAGCAAGAGCAATATAATTCCAGGATAAAGGTCTCCCATGAATAGGGTGTTAGGTTGTTTGGTAAGTCTCTCCTGTCGGACCAAGTATGCATTGCGAGCTTCTTGGGACATGGAGGGTGGCCTAAAGCTGGATTTTGTCTAAGGTAATCTGCACATGGCGAAACTCCAGTGTGTCATCCTGTTTGACCACTGTAGAAGTATGCCTGTTAATGATGCATACTGAGACACCTCCTCCTTTATTCCTTTTCTGTGCAGCTACAGGTCTAAAAGTCCCATGTCTATGTACCTGCCGATATGCCTATATTCTCAAGTGTGAGGCGGGCTTGGAGAGAGTGTAGTTTTTTTGTTTAAGCTCTTAGTATTGAGATGTAACACCTTGTGGTACAGTTCAGTTGATTTTACTATGTTGTTAGGTTTGTCAATTTGGCATTGCCTAAAAATGGCAATAAGGGGTTACAAAAAAGGAATGATGACTCTGAAAGTCAGAGCAGTAATTTGGTACTGACAGAACCCACACTGTAAAAGTAGCCGACTCCAAATCCAGCTCCAGACAAGTGACAAGTGGAGTACCTCAGGGTTCAGTCCTGGGACCACTCTTGTTTGGCATCTACTTCTCTGAAGTACAGGCCTACACTAAGGGACTGCAAACTGGGAGCCATTACTGAATCCCCAAATGATGTGGATATTCTACAAAAGGGCCTTACAGAAACAGATGCTTGGTGCCAGAGCCATGGGCTCAAGCTCAATGCCAAGAAGTGTATAGTTATCCCCTTTGGAAAAAAAACATGTACCCATGAATTACCCCATAGGTGTCAGTATACTAAACACCAAAAGTGTGATAAGAGACTTAGGAACACAGGTGTATGGTGGTCTCACCTTCGATAACCACATCGCCACAACTTTCAGGAAATCCTTCTATGTGGCACACCTCTTCACTAAGGGCTTTTCATCCAGAAAAAAGGAGGTCATTGTCCCACTGTACTCATCCCTCATTAGACCCATCATAGAGTACAATGTCCCATTTGGTATGTACCTCACAAGACATCTGCAACAACTGGAAAGGCCGCAGAAACACCTCTCTAAAAGAATCACAGGCCTAAAGCAGATTCCTATGCTGACAGACTAAAACAACTCCAGCTATACTCTGTCACATATCATCTACTCAGAGGCAATCTCTGCTTAACATACAAGGCCATGTCAAACCCTGAGCTGTTGGACATGCTACACTTAAAGAAATCCCAACCCATCAGAGCCACACACTGCAGGGACCTAAACCTTGTCATCACAATGAAAAAAACATGCTGGAGGGATAGGTTCCTGACCCAGAGACTCCCCATACTCTGGAATAGACTGCCATACATGCCTCCTTGGCCGTCTTCAAAAGGAACCTTGGAGACTGAATGGGAGATAGGAAATTTACCCTGGGGATCACATCAGTTGCCTTGCTAGACAGCGGTCCAGGGAAGTAAATATTTTGGGAAGAAATAGCAGGGAATTGTTATTGCTAAGCTTGTACAGGTCTAGGGCTGATAGCCTAGTACCAACCCATGAACATATGATAACTTCTCTCCTGCACCAGTGTAATACTAAATATCTTTCCCTGGGATTTAGAAAGGGCTATTACCAGTGGTAAGCTCTGATGCAACCATTTTACCATTGGTGGTGTCCCTTTCTGATTCATAGAGAGCCCTACTGCAGTGATCTTATATGGTCTCTAGAATCACTGCAGTGAGCTGTCTCCATGGCTTACCACAATGCTAATGAGGCATTCCTGGGGGAGTAGCATATAATTAAATTAAGGGATGTATGAAGTTGTGCAATTCACAGTGTTGCCTGGCTGGGTGAATTAACAAGACCGGTTATGTTAATAAATTCAACCAAAAGGCTGAATTCACTAAATGATTTCAATGGGAGAGACTTTGTTAGAGGTGTTGCTGAGTTTAGCGGAGAGGTACTGGTGGGGGTTTGAGTGGGCTTATCGGTCTGGGAGCATGTGTGAGTGCTTGTAAGGGCATAAGTAGTTTTAGGTGAGTGTGTGTGCTGGGAGAGGACACTTTCATGCCTCTCAACTCCCTGTAAACTAACAAGCAAAAGCCATATGACATCATGGACATTTTTGAATTATTTCTCTCCATACCTTCAAAATTAGTAGAACAATCGATTCTGCAGCAAAAAGTTCTACATGAGCAATAGAAAGTATGAAACTCTAACGTCTGCCTTTATTGAATGAATTGTGATGAGTATCAGTAATTATCAGCTGCAAACTTATGGATGTTCTGTAAAATCAGGAACAGTTGATTTGGACAGCAATGTGTCCTTTTTGTATGTGTGTGTGTGTGTGTGTGTGTGTGTGTGTGTGTGTGTGTGTGTGTGTGTGTGTGTGTGTGTGTGTGTGTGTGTATACATGTGTTTGTGGGAGTGATTAAGAGGGGTGACTGTGCCAACATGATGCAAAGGCTGTCAGTGGTGATTGCCACAGCAAAGTGCTTATTAGCACTTGTGGTAATCATAGAGTGATTCAAACACATGAAAATTAGCTGATAATGGGGGTCTTTCCCCATTCCATCTTATGTGTTTCTTTGCAATTGCATTAACTGGTCCTTTTTACCAGAACTGTGAACACTTACAGCTGGGTCCTTCCTAAAACAAGCCCTTACTGTTTACTCTTATAACAGAAAAAAATTACATGGCTGTATTTATTCAACTGACCAGTTATAGAATGATTATATGTACTTGGGTATACATAATTAATGTCTGTAAATATTATTAAAATGATTAAATTAGTTGAGATATTGCAACATCTGAAGTGTAACAGCTTTTAAAAGGCTTTAATGAATATTTAGAAACACAGCTCACTGCAAAGTCCTGTTTCTAGGAGGATTGCTCAGCACATTATGAAGGAGTGATTCAAAGAATGATGTAGCACTACAGTGATATGAAGGCTCCAATAAGTAACATTTCATCTGGCTGCTGGATACCATCACATGTAAATGTGATAGTCCAGGGGTGCACCTAATGTAAATCATCCATGTGCTCTCCTTTGGATCCTTACACAGGATTTTAAATAGTGCAATAGAGTTCTCCAAAGGCAGTTCCTACAATGCTGGTTTGGAACAAAGAACGTTATGTATTTACCATAATGCTAGACCTGTATTGTCTTCTTCCATCTGTCTCAACAAGTGGGTATATCACATCTATACAGATCTGAGTTTGACACTTTAGTCAAGGCTTTTTGCTCCAATGCTCAGGCTCCTCTCCTTCCCATAATGCACCACCACCCTACCCTGTCCTTCAGATCGAGTGTGCCCCATACAACAAGAAAACACAACCCCTAAGTGATACCCCATTTATTATCTGATACAAATCAACATATCACCAAAAAGCAAGGCCCCGGTCAATATCAGTGCAGTCCACCAAGAGACATAGAAGAATGATAGTTTAGTAGGGTGACAGTGGAGGGAAATATTGTGACAGACAAAAGAAGACAACACTGCTGTATCATTATGATAAGTAAATAACTTTCATGTCTGATGCTAACTCTTCCATTTGCCTCAACAACTGGTGTAGAATGCCTTGCTACATGACCCCTGGGAGGTGCTATGGAAGGATTTTATGTAGAATGGTGGAGTCAAAGGAGGCCCCTAATCTAGACCATAGATCAAGACTATTATGAAAAATAAAGTTATGATCTGTAAATCATGTAATGGCTGCACAAATATCATTGACGGGGACATTCCTGAGGAAAGCCACAGAGGCAGCAACTCTAGTAGAGTGTGCATTTGGTTTGGAGGATAAGGATAGCCCTCTAAACTTATAAATAAAAGCTATACATTCAGAAAGCCACCTGCACAAAGTAATCTTAGAAACCCTGGAGCCCAATTTGGATTTAGAGAATGAGACAATGAGCTTGTCGCATATTCAAAAATCTTTCATATGATGTAAATAGAAATATAGTTGGAGATAAACATCCATATAATGCAATTAATATTCACCTTTGTCTGAAAATTGGGAAAGAAGACCAGTAAATGGATAGTCTGGTACAAGGAAGATGCTGAAGCCATTTTTAAAAAAAATGTTTAATATTTTGTACCATATGTAAGAATCAAACTCTGGACTTTCTGTCTATAAGGTAAATACCTTAACCATTATACCAATATCTGATTGCTATTTGTTATAGTTTGATACAAATGTATGTAAGTATTAAATATAGGCTTTAATTTTTAGTGGTATATCACTTTAAAAGTTTGAATTATTTCCTTGATGAATGGTGCAATTTTACTGGATTTGGGCTTGTATATAATGACTTGCAGTTTAAGTGTTTTAATATATCTGATAAAGTCATTAGACAAAGACGAAAGCACTAAGATTGATTAAAATTTGATATTAGTGGAAGTGGTTCTTGTTCCTTTGTGTATTTTTACCTTTTGCAAATAGTTTTTTACTGTGAATGTTTTTTGGCTGCCTTTTACCATTTTACAGTTGCCTTGGTTTGCTGGAGGGGTTTGGTGGTGATTGTGTTGCTATTCTGAGTTCCATTTTACCCTGCAATGTCTTTGTGGTTACTTTGATTTAGAAGAATTGTGGCTTTTCAAGCAGAACAAGCTATTTGGAGAGGTACAATATGAATAGTACTGTGTTCTGTGATAAGCCTGATGAAGAATGAATATAGGGAAATATTTTTTTTAAGATCTAGACAGAATGCCTTTACCAAGTAAATGAGCAAGGCAGAAAGATTTCCTGCTTATGGTAGATAAATCATGATCAAAGGATACCTCTTTGCTACTGAAAGTCCCTAGGTTTCTGACAATATTACTAAATATACTACAATATGAGCTAAGGAGAATTTGTTTTAATTGAATTCTGCTACTTTGTTTAATTAAGTTCAAACACATGGTTAATGCACCAAATGTAGTTATGGTCAACCCCTCTTTGTAGGTTGCAGATGACTGCCATCAGCAGACATGATTAATCAAAGACCTATGCTATTAGACTTAAGATCAGAAAAATAGATATTAAAGGCCCAGGATGGAACCATGTGACATGCCACTAATAAGTCTTTGCAAGGATGAAGTATATTCAACACTCACAATATGGATCCTATCTGGAAGCTAGCTGGCTGTCAAGAATGTAACATAGAGGGGAGGAGCCTAGATGGCCAACTGGTAACATCTTTTTTCTTGAGCTCCACATCAGTTACTAAGAAACAGGAAAATTATTATTTAAAATTCTATTATTTTGCTCTTTAAAGTTGCACAACTTGTTTTAGAACCTGTAATCTACTAGCTCTTCAACTTTGGAGCATTTTCTTAAAGAATTTCCTGTCAAAATTGATGATTATTTACCTGAGCAGAGATGAACAACTCAAAATCCTCACATTTTGACTCCTCACTAAAAAAAAGAAATCCAGTCTATATCTGCTACTCTCCAGGAATTATCCTTAAAGATGGACAGATTTACTGACAACCTTGAAAACTTAAAGATAAACTGTCAACAACAAACTGATGTTTTGAAGGAGATCCTTCAGCAACAACAATCTAAAATTCTGGACATTGAAACTTTACTGAGTGATATAGATGGAAGACTTAAGGAAGATGAATCCCACTGTGAATTCATTCTGCAACAAAATAACTGGCAAAATAGATGATGTTGAAAACAGAGAAAGGAGAACAAATATAAGAATCTTTGGTCTCCCTGAAAAAAACAGAAGTAGATATCACCTCTCTTCTAAAATCCTGGCTACCTCACTTTTTAGACTTAAAAGAAGGTTTGTCCTATGGGATTGAAAGAGCACATAGAGCCATTGGGAGACCTATTCCTTCTTCTCCTAATGCTTCCCCAAGATCCATAGTCATGAAGCTCCTATCCTGTTTAGACAAAGAACTTATACTCAAATCTGCTTGGAGAAAAAGTCCCTTATCATTCAAAGGAAATCAAATAAGTTTGATAATGATTACTCCACGAGAGTCTTGGAAATGATGAAAAACTCTTGGCCACTGGTAAAACGGTTAAAGCAAAATAAAATCAAAGCACAACTTGTCTACCCAGCTAAAATCAAAATCTTTCATCAGAATGAAATGAGATCTTTCAATAATGTTGAAGAAGCTGTCTCTTTCATCCAAAACATCAACATCATTACAATCCCAGAAGGTATGGACTGGTCACCATCGACAACTCTTAAAAGATCATCTGAGAAAAATAATTGGATGAATGTAAAAAAGAAGAAGTTAAAGACTGGTGTTAAGAGTGCTGGACTTTCTAGTTCTTTCAAAGACCAAACTAAATCATAAAATGTCCAGGAACATCTAAAGAAGTATGTATCACTACTTTATTTGTCTGTGAATATTCCCTCATTTATCTTATTAGTGATATATATAACTTCAAATTTATATTATTCTCTTTTAATCAGATATAATAGCTAAGAATGTTTAATATATATAGTCAGGTTCTGCACACTCTTATCTCCTCTCCTAGATTTCAATTTCTTACAACAAAGTTAAAAAGTTTTTTGTTTATTTATGAATCTGAAATGTTTACTGTCAGAACTTAGTTCTGTTGTATATCTGACAAAACATATGTTTACTTAGGTCCGTTCAACAAATTTTATTATAATATGTGACTTAAACTTGGTACAGACTTCTCTCCCCTTGTAAACATTTTTTGTCAGCTTAGCGTTTTAGAATTCTAAGTTAACAGTTTACTGATACCCTTCATGGAATAATAGTCTCGAGCGTTACTTTTTGAAAAGAGAAGCAGTTTCTTTCCCCTTAAATATACCCACAATTGTTTAATCAGCTAGGCTTCACTCAATACGGGTAAGGCTTGCTTTGACTGCAGACCGAGTGGTGTAGTGAGTTTCCTTTTTTTTGGTGCTTCGTGGGACTGGCATGTAGTCTACATTGGTTTGCCTGCTTTGTTGATTCAACAGAGAACAGTTTTGTGGACGATACATGACCTATTTGATAGATGATTTATTTTTGAAATTGCGGTGGGCTGGAGGTAATGCTAGACGGCATCTGAGTTAAACATTTGTATAGTACTTGGTCTCCATAGAAACTTGGGTGATGTTATGCTAATTAATGATGACCTCATCGCATGATCATTGAAACCTCTTCAAACATCCAAAAGGATAGATAATTCAAATAAACAATTTTGGTTTCCCATATCACCACCACTTGTAATCACACACACTAACACCCTGTTTTCTTACCCATAATTGTTGTATTGTTCAGTTACTGATAACATTCGAGCACATAGAATCTATAGAATAGAATCTATCAACGAAGAGTCTGATTTCCTACAATCACCACCACTTGTAAATATACACATTAATGCCCATAATTGTAATGTTGTTCAGTTATTGGGGAACAGTAGAGTGAAAGTTACTTTATAGGGAAGCATAATTTAAAATGGACTTTGTAGAGAGGGGAACAATCTATTTGAGTTAGTTTTGCAGACCGGCTGACGCATACAAAATGCTTCTCTGAGTAAAAAGCAGTTTACTTCTTCAAATATGCCTGCAATTGCTTAATTCACTAAGCTTCATTCCATATGGGTTAAACTTGTTTGAATGCAGACTGAGTAGTGTGGCATGTTTCCTTTTTTTGATGTTTCGTGAGACCTGCGTGTTGGTCTGCGTTGGTTTGCCTACTCTTTTAATCTAGCAGAGAATAGTATATTAGATAATATATAACTTAGGTAATAAATGATTATTAAAACTGTAACAAACTGGAAGCAATGTTTGATGTCTTAAAATTGTACATCTGTATTGTACTTGGTTTATTTGGAAACTTAAATGGTGATCTGTTAATTAATGTTGACATCACTGCATGGTCATCGGGAGCTCTCTAAACATCCGAACAGATAGAAAACACTAATTGAACAGTTTTGGTTTCCCTTATTCATCACCACTTGCAATCGTACATACTAATACCCTGTTTCCTTGCCCATAACTGTAGTGTGGTCTAGTTATTAGAAACGTTAGAGTGATATGGGAAATTATTCTACAGGGAAGCACCATTTAAAAAGCACTTCATAGTAAGGGAAATGATCAGAGTTAATTCTGCAGCCCGGTTTGGTCTTATTGACATAATTTGTAGCTAACTCTTTATTTTATAGTACACAATGACTCTTATACTGATGTTAAGCTGAAGAGGCATATAAGAATCTAAATTGATTTAGTTGACATAAACTGTACGCTTTTCTGAGAAAGGATCTCCCTGATAGCGAGGAAGCAAGTGAGATTTAGAAAGTACAATGGAATGTTACCTTGATTTATAATATTATTAAATCTTGAAAGTCTGAAAAACTGCAACTAGCTATGCATCTAACATATCAGCATTAATGAAATGACCTACATTAATAACAGTTTCTATATACTTAATCATTACCAAGAATGTTATTAGAATGGGGGATCTTAACAATAGTGAAAATACGCAAAGGACAAAAAGGAACACATATGATACCAAATTACATCTGTGTAATCCTTATATGTATGCATATGCTGGTATGTTTGTTTACCTTGCTCCGATGTTGAAAGAGTACCATAAAAGTAATAAAAAATACTGTTATGAGTACAAAGAAAGAAAATATGGAAATTTAATAAGAAGAATTGAAGGGAAAATGGAGTAGGAAAGGAGGAGAAAGGAAAAAAGGGAGAAAAAAGAAGAGGAAAAGAAAAGGAAACAAAATGGAAAATAGTGATAACATAAATTTAACTCCAGATACACATAACTACAACTTTATTATAGCCATTATAAGACTCACAGTAACACATTGATAGTGTTTTCAGATGATATATAATTATTGAAGAAGGGGAAATGGAAAGGAGGGTTGGGGAAGGGAATGATGATGCTTCTCTGTTGATTCCTTATCATATATCATGGTCCTGGACTCTTATGCAACACTGCATTTGCCATGGATGTCAATAATTTATTTAATGACTTTTCTGTAAACTCAGAGCCATAAGATTTTTTTTTTTATTTTTTTTGTCATTCAGCATACCATGGCTCTGAAATTTACACATCTTGGGACTGGGGTGAAGTTTGGGATTTTAGGGGCCATGGTGTGTGGTGGGGATTGGCAGAGAGGGATCAAAGAGAAAAAAGAAGGGTGTAAGGGAATGAAATGAAAGGAAGGGAAACAAAGGTGAGGGAAAAAAAGAAGGAAGGAAAAAGAAATTAATAAAAAATGGAAGGGAGAATAAAAAGAAAAGGAAAAACAAAAAATAAAGAAGGAATTAAGAAAAAAAGAGAGATAATAAGGCAAAAAAGGAGAAGGAAATATGGGGGGAAATAATTAAAATTACACATCACTACTATTACAACTGCTTGGTACTTAATAATAATTATCAATTGCATATTAATATAAGAATAACACAAATTATGACTAAAGTTTTTCACATTAGAGAGGTTTATGATTAATCACTCTCTCTAAATGATTCTTTGTATATTGATACTACCTCTTCTCAGTTATTAACATATATTGACTAATAAGATACTTATTAGATTATTAGTCAATTGGATTATACGATCATCATTTCACTTTTATAATAAAAGTGGAGTGAACTTCAAGTTTTTTTGGAAATAGTCACAGTTTTGTCTTATAATATTTCTAGTATAAAGTTGCCTTGATAAAATTTCCCTATTCATTGCCAGTCATGTAACTAATATTTGCTTTGTGAAGAATGCACTATATTTAAGTGACCCTTAATTCATGAATATGTTCAAACTTATTACTGTTACTATAAAATTTCTTTAAGTGCTAATCTACTGTTTTACTGATTTATTCTAACTGATGCTAACATTGCTTATTTATTTATTAATTTTAATAGAAGTGCTTACATAATCAATTGTTTATTCGAATACCTCTCTTTTGACAAACCTCATACAAATCCACTGTAAAGGTATTAATTATCTGACTCTGTAAATATTCATACAATAATGAGCATGTGCTCTTTTTTCAATCAAACAGTGTTATTCATTTGTGAAATCTAAATTGTACAGATTATAATCAAAATGATATGTTATATCAATATATTGTTGTTCTCTCTTACCAGTTAACTTATATAATTTCCATATAATACATTTTCTAGAGCCTCAAGTTGTGCAATTTTGTTCAAATCTTTGGAATTATGGTTAATCTGACTGGATACCTTTTTTCTGTCAGATTAGAAATGGTTTTCATTCCATGCCATTTAATCACTTTTTATTTTTTTTTCCTTTTTCAGGCCTCAACCTAATTTTAAATTATATTTTTTAATGGGAATTAGCAATCTGTCATCAAAATATAACCTTTTCAAGAAGGCTGCACAAGATTTAAATAATATAAATGCTTGATACTATATCATTCTAACATTCTTAACCTTTGAGTAAATAAGATGGACTTGACCTTTCTTTCTCTAAATGTTAATGATTGAAATAACCCAAGGAAAAGATTTAATTTACTAAAATACTTGAAATTAAATAAAGCACAATTAGTTTTTTTTACAAGAAACTCACTTCAAAACAAATGATAGCTTTATTTGTAATCCAAATGAATACTTGAAACTATACAATTCTTCACACACTAAAAAAACTAGAGGAGTCTTAACACTGTGGAAGAAAAACATTATCTCTCCTCAATGTATTTACAATTATGAAGATAAGGAGGGTCTTTTATCAATTATAATAATAAAATTTAGTAACCGAATCTGGACATTAGTTAATGCTTATTGGCTTCCTGGAATTGGAGTATAAACAATAAAAAAAATGTAGAACTTTTCACTAAAAATACTAAGGGTAGTTTGATCCTTGGAAGAGACGTTAACTGTTTACTTAATGATTCAGAAACCTCTAATAAAATACTTTTTTGTATTACCTCTATAGGGAAAAAAATCTTAAAAAATGGATAGATAACTTACAGCTATATGATTTATTTTATTTCAAAAATGATAACTCACTAGAATTCTCTCACTAAAAAGAATTCCAGCCTATATTATAAAAATATAATTGCCAAAGATTCCCAAGACAACCACAAGGCATTCTATAACTATTTCAAGAATCTAAATGGCAATGCTCAGATCTGCTCTGAGTTACAACAGAATGGCATCAAATATACTGATTCCCAAGGATATTGCCAATATCCTGGCAGATCAATTCAGTGCCAACTTCATCCCCCTCTCACCCCCTAAACGGCCCATCTCAATACTGGAAGATTGCCAAATTCTGGTAATAACGGCCACACAGGTAAAAAACGCACTCTCCAAAGCTAAGAATACAGCATCCATGGAACCAGATGACACCCTGGGCTGTGTACTACATGAACTACAAAATGAACTGGCACCTCACCTAAGTGTCATGTTTAATCATACCCTCACCTCAGGCTTCGTGCCCACTGAGTGGCACACAGCTACAATTATCCCACTCCACAAGGGGGGATCCACCTTGGATCCCAGGAACTACCACCCCATCAGTCTGATGAGCCTGATCTGCAAGGCCATGGAACGTATTATCATGGAACTTATCAACAAAGACATTGGCAACCTTAAAACATTGGACCCCACCCAGTTTGGTTTCGTGAAGGGCCGATCTTGTCTCCCGAACCATATTGACTTCTTCAAATCAGTCTCCAAAGCCATGGACAAGGGTAAGGCAGTCCACATAGCCTATCTGGACCTTGACAAGGCCTTTGATACCACCCCCCACTCTGGAATCATAGATAAACTTACTAAGCTGGGCATTAATCCCTATGTCACTCGATGGCTTGCCAAATGGCTTACTGACAGAACCCACACTGTAAAAGTAGCTGACTCCAAATCCAGCTCCAGACAAGTGACAAGTGGAGTACCTCAGGGTTCAGTCCTGGGACCTCTCTTGTTTGGCATCTACTTCTCTGAAGTACAGGCCAACACTAAAGGACTCTGGCTAACAAATTTCGTAGATGACTGCAAACTGGGAGCCATTATTGAATCCACAAATGATGTGGATAATCTACAAAAGGACCTTACAGAAACAGATGCTTGATGCCAGAGCCATGGGCTCAAGCTCAATGCCAAGAAATGTATAGTGATCCCCTTTGGGAAAAAACATGTACCCGTGAATTATCACATAGGTGGCAGTGCACTAAACACCGAAAGTGTGATAAGAGACTTAGGGACACAGGTGGACAGTGGTCTCACCTTCAATAACCACATTGCCACAACAGTCAGGAAATCCTTCTATGTGGCACACCTCATCACTAAGGGCTTTTCATCCAGAAAAAAGGAGGTCATTTTCCCACTGTACTCATCCCTCATTAGACCCATTATAGAATACAACACCTCATTTGGTATGTACCTCTCAAGACATCTGCAACAACTGGAAAGGCCACAGAAATACCTCACTAAAAGAATCACAGGCCTAAAGCAGATGCCCTATGGTGACTGCCTTAAAAACTCCAGCTATACTCTGTTGCATATCGTCTACTCTGAAGCCATCTCTGCTTAACATACAAGGCCATGTCAAACCCAGAGCTGTTGGACATGCTACACTTAAAGAAATCCCAATCCCTCAGAGCCACACGCTCCAGGGATCTAAATCTTGCCATCACAATAAACAAAACATGCTGGAGGGATAGGTTCCTGACCCAGAGACTCTCCAGACTCTGGAATAGACTGCTCATACATGTCAAGCAGAGCGCCTCTTTGGCCCTCTTCAAAAGGAACCTTGATGATTGGATGGGAGAAAGGAAATTCACCCTGGGAATCACGTCAGTCATCCTGCTATACAGAGGCCCAGGGAAGTAAATAGTGTGGGAAGAAATAGCCAGGGAATTGTTATGGCTAGACTTGTATAGGCCCTAGGGCCGATAGCCTAGTTCCAACCTATGAACCTATGAACTGTGATTTTAGATATAAGACTAGAAATTATAAAATTTTTATATCCCAAGATCTAAAAACAAAAATATCATACTTTACAATAACCCCGTGTCCTATATCTGATCATAATGCACTGATTTTTAATCTTCAAATGGATTTTAAGAAATTATCTTTCACTAAAAGAATTCCAGCCTACATTACTAAATTAAAACAGTTTAAACCTTGGTTAGACTCAGAAATACAATATTTCCTAGATATAAACCTAACCAGTAAGGTAAATGTAGTAATCCTGTGGGATTTCTTGAAAGCATATTTATATGGCAAAACTATTACATGGTTTAATAATAAAACAAAGGAATGGGAGTCTGAATTATCTAACATACAAAAACAAATTGCATTATTTAACAATGATAATACAACAATTTTCTCAAATAAGATAAAGGATATTGAATCTTTAAATAAAAAATATAACGACATCCTAACTCACAAAACTAATTTGGCCCTAGAAAAGTTAAAATTAAATTATTTCTCTGAGTCTCCAAAATATATGCACAACCTAGCAATGAGAGTAAAAAGACATTCCATTGAAAATAATATTGTGAGTGTGATTCATGAGGGGAGGAATAATAAAAAAGTTTCTGATATAAGTGATATTTTAGATGCCTTTAAATATCACTTCTCAGAACAGTACAAGAATAAAGATTTTCAACATAGAATTTCAGATCATGGCTTGGACTTTTTCAAACTAAAAAAAACTACCAGAAAATTTAATTAATGATATTCAGAAACAAATTTCCCTAAAGAAAATTAATGAAAAAAAATGAAAGAAAGCAAAAATAACAAAGCACCAGGCATAGACGGTATTATTAATGAAATATATAAGCTTCTACCATCCTCTGCTATATCAGTCTTGCACAAGGCTCTGAATGAATCATACTTACAAGGTATAATTCCACCTTCATGGAGGTATTCATTAATTACCCCTATACTAAAAGAAAATAAAGATTCTTATCTCTGTAGTTCATATAGGCCAATTTCTCTGATTAATAATGATTATAAATTTTAATGTCTATTTTAGTTAACAGATTTAAAAAATCACTAACACATCTCATCACTGAAGATCAAACGTGCTTTATTTATAATTGACATACTCAAGACAGCATTCAAAGAATCCTAACCAGCATAGATATTTTAAATAGAGATAATCAAGAAGCTCTTATAATCACTCTTGATATTGAAAAAGCCTTTGACTTATTAAATTGGAATTTTCTTTTTAAAATTCTTGAATCATATAAGTTCCCTAACCAATTCATTACTTTTGTAAAAAATATTTATAATAATAATTTAGCCTATGTAAAATTAGGACCATTTATGTCTGAATCTATTGAAATTACTAAAGGTACCAAACAAGGATGCCCAATGTCCTCAATTTTATTTACATTAGCAATAGAACCTTTTTCATTGGCAATCCATTTTAATCCCAAAATTAAAGGCAATAATATATATAATTAATTTGACTCTAAAATAATGCTATTTGCAGACAATATATTACTTACTTTATTAAACTCAGAACAATCCTTACAAGAATTAGACATACTAATTAAAAATATGTTACTGTATCTCAGGATTAAAAATTAGCAGTTCTGAATCTAACCACATACTACTAAATAAAAAAAATTGGCTATAAATGAAATAATTGGGAACAGGTCTCTTCTTTAAAATATTTAGGGATTGTACTATGTGAAAATACTGATTTAACTTTAAATACGAACTATAATAATATTGTGAATGCATTAAAAAGTCTTACAGGGAAATGGAATAAATTACATTTAAAATTTGAAGATAGGCTACAATTAAGTAAAATGATTATGTTACCAAAATAAATTACATTGCTTTGTCTATTCCTATATTACCCAGTAAAAGTCTTTTAAGAGAAATAAATAAAATTCTCTTAAAATTTTTATGGCATCCAAAAAAAAAAATAGAATCGCTTTATCAAATCATATTAGACCCTGGGAGCTTGCAGGAATAAATTTTCCAGATTTAGAGTCCTATATTAAAGCTTCTAACCTTAAAACAATCTTAAATTGGATTGATCTAAAATTTTCTTTACCTTGGAAATCCTTACACTCTACCATTAGCCTAAATGAAAAATAAATTAATAAAAACCTTACAACTAAATGAACTGAGTGACAAACTTTGGTATGCACTTTGTGTCAACTTACAATATAATATTATTAAACCCACAAATCTAAATTATATAAACTATATTTACAATACTTTTAGAAGTGTTGTCAACAACAATATTGATATTAAACTATGGATACAGTTACTATTCTCCTTTAAAATTACAAAAAATGTTTTTAATAATATCAGCACAGATACTCTGGAAAACGAAAAGTTTTGCATGCTGGACAATGAACTTAGTTACCCTGGATGCACAAAATTTAATTAAAACATTTATCAAAATCAGATTGGTTAGCTCTCAACAACTTACTTCCATTTACTGAAGCTCTATGCAGAACAATAGAGAATTCTTCCTTTAAATCATCACCCAAATTTATATTTCTTATACATGAAACACTACATGGAGAATTTAATTGAAAGAATTTAATTTCAAAACTTTATAAAACCATTATTAACTATAAAACTATTCTTAATCAGAAATGTTGGAATTTTATTACTAAAGATTATACATTGTCCCTAACCTCTGAGAATAAAACTAATCTTTTACATTCCATTAAATTAACTTCTAATTTACAAGTTTGGAAGATTTTTTTCCTGGAAATTCTTGCATAGAGCTTTCTATACTCTTAGTAAAATTGCTAAATTTAATCTTTCTAAGGTGGTAACATGTTGGAGATGCTCTCTAAAATGAAAGGCCAACTGGTCTCGTATTTTTTATGAATGCTCTCTCATTAAGAAATTTTGGGAAGAAATTGGTAATTTCCTTCAAGCTATCTTTACTGATTCATTTATATTATCAAAATCTTTAATTTTCCTGAATGTAAATGAATATATTACAATGAATAACAAAAATAAATATGTTCTCTGTACAATTTTGGCAGTAGCCAAAAAATGCATTACAAAAAGATGGAAATCATCCTCCATTCCAACCTTCGAAGACTTCATGATTATATTGGACAAAGTAGCATTAACGAAAATAAAAGCCAAAGAACTAAGAATTTTTCCCAGAAAATGGACTAATAATCCTTGGGAGAAAGTTCTCTCTCTTATTAAGACAATGAATCCAGATGTACTTTCATCTACTTAATCAAATTGGAAGCAAGAATTATTGGATATTGTATAACCTTCTTTATATGTTTATATTATTTTGCTATTCCCTTTTCTTTTGCTCTTGAGGCCTTTGTAAATTTTGTACATAGTTTATCATAATTTGTCATTTAAATTGTAATTTTTTTTCTCTATTGTTGTTGGAAAATTTAATAAAATGGTTTGAGCAAAAAAAAAAAAAAAAAAGAATGTAACATAGAGTTTATTGTTTAGACAAGTGTTTTTATCAATAACACCAGCATGGGGAATAGTATCAAAGGCTTTTGCAAAATGAAGAAAAGCAGTATAGACAGATTTGCCTTATTCAGTGTCTATAGTAACTCTCTGCAAGAAGTCAGCTAGATAAAGAAGACAGTACAAAGCTGGACTGGTTAGGTCCAAGGGCATGTATACTGCCAATTTAACTATTTATAAGATTGACTATAATACATTCCAGGACCTTGCAAATGAAAATCGATGTGCAGTTCCTAGGATCTGTGATGGGGAATACCCTTTGAAGTGGTACCAGTAAAGCTTTTCTCTAAGCTTCAAAAAAACATGATCCAGAGAGGCCGAGACTGAAAAAGAATATGGAGTAGGAATGAAGGGATGTCTTTAGCACTAACTTGTAGGTAGCCTTGTATATCATTGGGTCCCACACAGCTGTTGCTTTTGGTATTCAGTAGTGAGGAAAAAATTTGATCAAAAGTAATGGTAAGTGGTGTGTTATAAATGGGAAAACACAAGGATGAATTTGCAAGGAGAAGTTGAAGATAAATTTGTCAGCTAGTCCAGTAGTAGGCCTTTAGGTCAGAATAAGAGGTAGACTTACAAATCAGCTCTCAAATGCAATGGAACAACTAGTCACCACTCCCACAAGAGGAGATAATATACTAGACCTGATCATCACAAACATGGGGACAAAATGCTCTACACCGGAAGTATACCCCTCATTGGTGAGATCAGACCATAAATGAATCTCACTGGAAATCCACATCCCGCCCCCACCCCCTGCATAAAAGACCACAGTGAAGAACTTCTCAAAAGCCGACTTTACACTTCTTAAGACTGAAGTGGTATTCTTCAAGGGCCCTGGGCCAATGGAAACCACAACCCACACCACTGAATCCTTTATAAATGCCTTCTACGGGCACCTTCAAGAATGCATGGATCATGCAATCCCTAATAAAACCAAGACCCATTCCCCCAAAGGCAGGCGCCCTGTCTGGTGGACCCCAGCCATTAACAAACTTTACAACAGGAGGAGGAAGCTACTACATGACAGAGCAAAATCCCTAAAAGGGAAGGCATCTCTGATCAGTACTAGCAAAAAACTATGATCACTCATAAAATCATCCAAGGCCAACTTTGAGAGAAAAATCACAAAAGACACAAAAGACAATCACAAGTCCTTCTTTAGCTATGTTAGAAACCTGGGTGGAAACTCCCAAATATGCTCAGAGTTAATCCAAAATGACACAAAATACACTGAACCCACAGCCATTGCCAACATTCTGGCAGACAGGTTCAGTGCAAATTTCTCCGCCCCCTCCCCCTCAAAAGGAGAAATATATATCCCAGCAGAGTGTAGCCTCCCTAACATCTCAGATGCCCAGGTGAGAGCCACCCTCACCAAAGCTAAAAACACAGCATCAATGGGACCGGACGGTGTCCCGGGCTGCGTGTTACATGAACTCCAAGAGGAACTAAACCCGCACATAAGGCTGCTGTTTAATCTTAGCCTTACTACAGGATACATACCCAAAGAGTGGCGTACAGCAACAGTGGTCCCACTCCACAAAGGCGGTGCTTCTAAGGACCCTGGAAATTACCGCCCCATAAGCTTGATGAGCCTGGTCTGCAAAGCTATGGAAAGGATCATTATGGAACTCATAAACAAAGACATTGGGGACCTACAGACATTGGATCCTACCCAATTTGGCTTTGTCAAGGGCAGATCCTGCCTTTTGAACTTGGTCGACTTTTTTGAAACAGTCACTAAGGCCATTGATGAGGGTAAGGCAGTTCACACAGCCTACCTTGACCTTGCAAAAGCCTTCGACACAATACCCCACATGGGCATCATAGACAAACTCATCAGCTTAAATGTAAACCCATATGTCACAACATGGGTTGCAAACTGGCTCTAGGACAGAACCCACAAGGTCAGAATTGCTGGAGCCATGTCAGACTCTAAGCCAGTCACAAGCGGTGTCCCACAGGGCTCAGTCCTGGGACCCCTGTTGTTCGGCATTTATTTTTCCGAGGTGCAAGCAAACATAGGAGGATTGTGGCTGACAAAGTTCACAGATGACTGCAAACTGGGTGCCATAATTGATACTCCAGCGGACACAAGCATCCTTCAGAGACGCCTCATAGAAACGGATAATTGGTGCCAGAGCCATGGCCTTAAACTGAACGCCAAAAAATGTATAGTCATACCCTTTGGGAAAAACAAGGTACCCACAAATTACCACATAGGTGGTAATACATTAAGTACAGAAGAGGTAATCAGGGACCTAGGGACCCAAGTTGACAGTAACCTCTCATTTGACACTCACATTGCCAAGGTGGTTAGGAAGACCTTCTATATTGCCCACCTTATCTTGAAGGGAGTCACATCTAGATCAAAAGATGTCATTGTGCCCCTGTACACTTCTCTTATCAGGCCCATGATTGAATACAATGCCCCATTTGGGATGTATCTTACCCGACTCCTGCAGCAGTTGGAAAGACCCCAAAAGTTCCTCACCAAGAGGATAAAGGGTCTCAAACATATGTCATATGCTGCCCGGCTGAAGAAACTCCAGCTCTATTCAGATGCATACCGCCTACTCAGAGGTGATCTATGCCTGACGTACAAGGCCATGTCCAATCCGGAATTAATGGACATGCTCCACCTCAGAAAATCCAAATCCATCAAAGCCACGAGAGCAAGAGATTTGAACCTCAACACAGAAATAAATAGGATGTGCTGGAGGGACAGATTCATAACCCAGAGGCTCCCTACACTCTGGAACAGAATCCCAGTCCATGTTAGGCAGAGCCCCTCACTAACTCTCTTCAAGAGAAATCTTGACAAGTGGATGGGAGATCGTAGGTTTACCCCGGGGGTCATCTCTGTGTCACTACTAGACAGAGGCACAGTAAACTAAACCCTAAATGGGCATAGTATTCTCATCCCAAGGGGTGGCGAAAGCCACACACACTCTAGCTAGGCTTATAAATGCCCTAGGGCAGATAGCCTAGTACGAGCCTATGAACCTGTACAATTGTGGATGCTCCATCTAAGTGTCTTAAAAGATTTAAAAAGTCCTTGAGATCATATTTAGAGGTGAATGTAGCACTTTGGGTGGCACAGTGGTGCAGCAGACAGCATTGTCACCTCTCAGCAACAGGTTAGCCAGCTTGATTCTTGGCTGTAGTGCCTTCTGTATGGAGTCTGTATGGCTTCCCTGTGTTTGCATGGGCTTCCTCTGGGTACTCTGATTTCTGCCCACATTCCAAAGTCATGCAGAAGGATGATTGGACATTCTAAATTGGCTGTAGGTGTGAGTGTTTGGAAAAACAGCCACAGTAGGGCTAGCCACTCAGTGTTGTAAACCCTGTCTCTAGACAACAGTCACTGTTGAACTGACACCCCCACCCCATGTGCAACAATGGGAAAATTGGGCTGTGGATGGATGGATTGTTGAATAGATGGATGCAGCACTCAATTCAAAACTTGCTTTACAGTTTTTGATAGTATATCTGAGATCCTTACTAGCAAGTTTCAGATCCTTCTTACAGTGGGACTAATGGGATTTACTGTATAAGGTGAGTTATTTTTCCTCCTATTGTAGAATGTTTATTTATTTTCTGACAGACAGGGACAGAAAACACAGTGCAGGAATCCATCTGAGATTAGGATTCTGTAGTGCATGTCATGACCTTGGCAGCTGAGTCTTCGGCAAAGGCAGAGCTTTTAAGGTTTTACAGGTTGTCAATAAATGATAAGAGGTTAGCCCTACAGAAGTCCTTGAAAGCAGAAGAGTTCATTGGAACACAAGAACTAGTTCAAAGTAAGGAGATGGTGGTGTGGTGGTCAGATTTGGTTATGGAGGAATTGGCACTTAGGGACTGGAGGAATAGTTGCAAGAATAACATAAATGAGGTTGGAACCTCTAGTAGGGAGGAGTAGGAACAGCAGAGCATATTTGTATTCATTGTATATGTTTTCCAGCTAGTAGTCTGGAAGTTTAACTCACATAAGACTATTTTATTAGGTTTAATGGGTAACCTCTCTAATTAATATTGGTAGATACCATGGTCGACAGAGGACACTGATGGGAATCTGTAGCTTGTGATAATATGGTAATTAGTCATATTAAGTGAAAACAGAATTATCAGGTGCTGTGAGTTGGTATCATGGAGGATTTGGTGCAAGATAATGGGGTTACAGATGAACACAGATATTCCTCCATTGCTACCAGAAGACCTTGGAGTGCTAAATCCAGGTACAGAGGTAGTGTTTTCAGTACAGTGAAGCCACATTTCAGTAATTACACCAATGTGCATGTGCTAAAGGGACAGGAAGACCTTAAGATCATTTTGTTAGAATCCTAGCACTGAACAGTGACACCTTATTGTGGGTTGGGTTTGAATTTGTTATGTCAGTATGTTTAGGAAGCACTGCATAAACAAAATACTATGGGAGTAGCAGGAGGAGAAGTATAGTCCAACCCCAGCAAAGTAGACCAGACTGTCAACTATCACTTCCCTTGCTGACATACATTGTATCCCCCCTACAATGACACCAATTACTGGGACAACTGTTATAGCAAATTATTTTATCTTTGGATGTGCCATCATTGTTGAACATAGCAAGATATGGCTCAAGACTAGCACCTTTCCTGACTCAGACACATGTTCAAACATGTGTCTGTAGATCTCCCCAGAAATTAGTATTTAAGGACAACTACTCCCACATGGTCAACCACAAGGCCATATTTGTACTTAGGGTTGTGAGATCTAAGGGTCCTATTAACATTCTGAATGATATCAGGGAGACAGATGACTGTTACCCTTTGTCCAGCCTAGTGAGAGGAGCATCAATACATTGCACTATATGGTCAGGGGTCACCTATAACTAAGACATAGCTTGGAGTGCTAAAAGTGGCTGTGGGGTCTTCTGGATACCTTATCGGGACATTCTCCTATGCCAGATAACTATCTTTACAGGCTAATATAGAGGGTGCAGGTGTAGGTGAAAAAGTAAAAGTTTCACTTTGAGACTGAGGTACACAACTAACTATTAATATGTTGTCTAGGAAGCTCAGACAGAAACATTCCTTAAGACCCCAGCATAGGCGAGTCTGTTGATTTCCTGAGAACCAAAGGTATACTAGTTACTGACACATGTTGGTAGAGTGAGCTCTGCCAGTCTATAAACAGAATTACATCTTTCACAAGGGGGTTATATAAAAACAGAGGTTTACCGGTTTAGTGGAAATGTGATTTCAAACCCCATCATTACATAAAAAGTAATTTTATAATACATTTGACTGGTCAGAGTTGCATGTCTCATGACACAGAATAAGTTGGTTACAACTAGTTTATCAAAAATTGTATTGTGTGCTAATTATTACTTACAGTTTTGTAAACTCTGACTGGATTCCTTATCACAATTGCAGTCATATTATTTTTCTGTCTGTCTCTGCTTCAGATAGCCGAAAACTTAGAAAGCTTCTATTTGTCCCGGCCCCCCTTTAAATAAACCACACCAAACACATAAAGCCATTTGACGACCTTTATTGAATATTATTGAACAATGAACTTATGCACGCAAAACAACATCAATTAACTTCATCAGCAACAATCTCAGGGCAGCGTAACTTCTCACCCTGGATGAATATACCTTGGGGCAGCGTACCTACTCACCCTGATACCTCCTCCACTGGGGCAGCGTACCTACTCACCCAGCACACTTAAATAGGCAGCGTACCTGCTCACCTCCTGACCAATCATTAACCAATGAATAACCACCTTCCTTAGAGGGGGAACAGAAGAGGACAATCCTGTCCCTCTTCTCTGCCACCAGCCTGGGAGACCAATTGTATCAGGTATTGGGTCCCTGACGGAGCCTTTATCTGCCTTTCTTACCCAATATCTAAAACCATTGTTGTGTTTTGTCAGGGCAAGACTGCAGGACATGACTCAATTTTTACAGATCATACAGGACTGTCAACTTGAGCCTGGATGGCTCATGTGTTCACTGGATGTTAAGGCCTTATATACCAGCATTCCACACTGGGCTGACTTACAGGCCCTATAATATTGGTTGGATAGGACTGCTTTATATTCCCCTGGGTTTAATACGCTGCTTATATGCATGATGGAACATGTCCTTAATAAGAATGTATTTTATTTCCAAGGGCAATGCTATTGGCAATTGCAAGGTACGGCCATGGGAGCATCCTTTGCTCCCATTTATGCAGATCTTTTCATGGCATTCTTTGAGGAATGCATGATCTATGATCCATTACACAATATCTATCTTGTGGAAATAAACATTTGGCGCAGGTACTTGGATGATTGCTGGATGGTGTGGCGGGCAGATGCTAGGTATTTGCAGGAATTTATTAAATACCTTAATTAGAATGTTTGGGGGACTGAGTTTATGATAACATATGATCTTCAAAGTATCAATTTTTTGGATGTTACCATTACTAGAAATACAGATCATACATTGAACACGAGAACTTATCGCAAATACCCTCAATATAACACCTTGTTGCATGCTTCCAGCATGCAACCACGCCACACCATCCGCAACATCCCTAAGTCTCAATTTGTGCGTATTAAATGCCTGAGCTCGACACAGGGTGATTTTGATAGGGATAGCTTGGATCTTTACCATAGGTTTGCCAACAGGGGATATAGACATCAAGACATTCTAACTGCATGGAGTTGGACTAACAACATTGAGAGAAAAACTTTATTACAATATCAATCTCAAACTAGGGACTGTTCCGAAGATACCATCCGGTCTGTCACTACCTTTGGCAGAAACTCCAATGCTATCAAGGGTATTATTAATAGACATTGGAATATTCTGATGGCCAATGAACATTTGAGGTTAATTTTGGATCAACAGTGCCGTTTCTCTTACAGGAAAGGCAAAACTCTTGGTTCTTTATTTTCACATTTCAAACATATAGAAAGTGGGGGAGTGATACATCAACAACTTACTATGTCAGGGGGTGTATTAGTGGGTACATTCCCTTGTGGCCATTGTGGTTCCTGCAAACAAGTTAATAAAATTAAGGAATTTACAAGCCATAATACCAGTAAGGTGTACCAATGCAGAGTATTTGGTAACTGTAGCAGTAGTTGTGTGGTCTATTTGGCAACTTGTCGGTGTCAAGCCTTTTATGTAGGCCAAATATCTAGACCACTCAGAACACGCATCAATGAACACAGATCGGACATCAAAACTAAGAAGGAAACTAATGCCTTGTATCAGCATATTCTGAAACACATATTCTGAAACACCCTGATGCACAATTCTCTTTCATGATTATAGATAGAATCCTGGGTGATAGTAGCAATCCCCAGGGATGGCACAAAATACTTACTCGCAAGGAACAACATTGGATCATCACATTGGGTGCCCTATTTCCTCCAGGAGTAAATGACCACTTATAAATTTAAACATTTAGGTTGGTACATTTCATGTTCCCTTTTTTCATATACATTGATCTGGGCATGCTTTTTTACTTTATGGATTTCTATTAACATAGTATATGCATATTACATGTTAATAGTTAATCTGTATGTTTATTTTCTATTTCTTATATTTTTTCACAGTTTCTCAATGTGTCATATTGGGTCCAAGGGAGAAGAACAAAAGGCACATGTACATGCTACATGTACATGTACATATATTGGAAGGAATATTATTGGAATATTTGATGAAGTACACATTTCCTAATTTGGACATATCATCATTTGTTAACCACATATTTTCTGTTGGAACATTTATTTGTTATTTTTAGGCTTTGTTATGTGAGGTTCTTTATGGTCATGACAGTTTACATGATATATGTCCTTATTACATTCATATGTATTTATTTTTCTGGAATCTGGATTTGCATCAGCTTAATGTGTTGGTTTTTTTATATTTATTTTTCTTTTTTATGTACAATTTGTTTTTATATATGTGATATTCTATCCAGACATGGTTGCATTTATTTATTTTGATTATAAGTTGTTTAAATTTTGGCATCTTTTTCTTTTAGTATTCATTGGTGGTATTTTCCATCAATCTCATAGGTGGGGTTTGTCTATAAATAGTTGGGAGTTTTGGGTCACTTTTTTATCATCTTGATACACTGAAGAAGGCATTGGTTGCCGAAACCGGTCTGTTTAATAAAGGATTATTTTAAGCCATGCTTACGTATTGGTTATAATTGTTTTATACTTCAGGACCATTTATTGCTGGCCTTTTGTTGTATACTAGTTACTGACACATGTTGGTAGAGTGAGCTCTGCCAGTCTATAAACAGAATTACATCTTTCACAAGGGGGTGATATAAGAACAGAGGTTTACATGTGTAGTGGAAATGTGATTTCAAACCCCATCATTACATAAAAAGTAATTTTATAATACATTTGACTGGTCAGAGTTGCATGTCTCATGACACAGAATAAGTTGTTTACAACTAGTTTATCAAAAATTGTATTGTGTGCTAATTATTACTTACAGTTTTGTAAACTCTGACTGGATTCCTTATCACAATTGCAGCCATATTATTTTTCTGTCTGTCTCTGCTTAAGATAGCCGAAAACTTAGAAAGCTTCTATTTGTCCCGGCCCCCCTTTAAATAAACCACAGCAAACACATAAAGCCATTTGATGACCTTTATTGAATATTATTGAATTTATGCACGCAAAACAACATCAATTAACTTCATCAGCAACAATCTCAGGGCAGCGCAACTACTCACCCTGGATGAATATACCTTGGGGCAGCGTACCTACTCACCCTGATACCTCCTCCACTGGGGCAGAGTACCTACTCACCCAGCACACTTAAATAGGCAGCGTACCTGCTCACCTCCTGACCAATCATTAACCAATGAATAACCACCTTCCTTAGAGGGGGGACAGAAGAGGACAATCCTGTCCCTCTTCTCCGCTACCAGCCTGGTCCCCAGGCTGTTCCCCTTCCTAAACCCTAGCACCAACCATACCCTCTAAAAAGAGCTTCAAATGCAGATTAAACAGATCCAATCCTACCTCATTAAGATGGACCTCATCCATTTGATACCAGACCTCCTCTCCATCCCCAAAATCTCTATGTTCAATGGTATGCATCCCCAAAATTCTTAACTGCCTAGCCAGTCTCTGATTGATGAACCTCCTGACCCTTTCAATCACCCTATAACTATAAGCATTCCTCCAACACAAATGAGGAACCAACTCAGACCAAACAATTTTCATACCCGCGTACAATGCCTGTAATCTCAGCAAGTCCCAAAGAATAATATCCACTAATCACTTTTTGGAAAGAATGCCAAATCATTGCCCCCCCCCCCCCAAATGAATTACTAATATACAAGGACATCCCACCTTCAATTTAACCTTCTCGAATTCATGCAGTGACCTATCCCACCTAAGACCCCTAACCCCATGCCAAGTCATTGACCACCCTAAATGTGATAAACCCAAATTTATCCCATCTTCCCTGACTAATGCATGCTTCTCCACCCAATGCATATACGAATGCCCCAAGATGATAATATGCTTCACTAAAAGAAAAGAAAAGAAACTCATTAATCAGGACAACGACTTTATCTAATATATGATAAAAATGCATTTAAAGACCACCTCCCCAATCTCTTAGTCACTTCAATGGAACTACCCTGTCTAGCTAAATCTGAAGCCCTACCAATCCTAAAAGAGTGAGCTGCAAACCTGTCCGCTGGAAATCCCATGCAACGTAAAACCCTCCTCACATAATATATGAATCTACTACTCGACACCACCTTCCTATCCATTGAACAAAAAATTAACTAATCTACACTCCCCTTCTGCCTCCTCATGAATTCTTTAGCCAACGTTACTGTACAAAGGCTAGGATTCCTGTCAGGGTTAATCACCACCAAGCATCCCCTACCCAATTGATCTGTCTTACTCTTCCTTAATGCAATAGTAACCTCTCCCTCACTTATGATAATCCTTCCAACATAACGAACCTAACAACTCAGAAAGACGGAAGGCACCAAAATATAACCATGTACACAACGTGACCCACATGAAGTAATCCAAAGACCCCCCTTGTAAGAACCCTAACCCTCTCAACAAAACTTTCAATATAATCCTTGTAAGCAGCCATTGAATGTCCCTACATTCCACCACCACTCTCCCCCAACCCCTCAACATTCACCCTAACATCCAAGACTTGGTGAAATCTTGCAACCCCACTACCTTAGCAAAAATGCTAATAGCAGCCAAATCCACCTTGACCATCTGCAAAGCCTTGCCTCTCCCCCAAGCATGAGTTACATATCACAACAGTAATTCCTCCGACCACACCCCCTTCTCTTCTGGCAACTGCAAAACAAACTGATTAACGGAGTCCAGGAATGCAACACCAACCGAATGGCTACCTCGCCACAAGATTCCACATCTCCTCCAGCAGGGTTTCTGGCACTTCCTCCACCTGTGGAGCCAACCCTCGAAACCTGCAAAACTGAAATCAGGACAAGCTATCAGCAATCTCATTCTTTACACCAGGCACATGCACTCCTGTAAAGGAAAAATGTATTAAGAGTCTCTGCAAAACCAATTTACGTAATACCAACAACAACAAGCCCGACTTAGCCATCTTCTTTTGTAATACCCTCACCACAGCCATATTGTCCGAATGAAAAACTACTCATTTGTCCCTCAAATGCTCCTTCCACACAACAGAAGCTGCCCATATAGGCATCAACTCTAGAAAGGCCACATCACACCTCCATACCTCCTTCCAAAATGTACCTACTTCCTTTAATCCTTACCACTTAATCCTGTTATAAGTCCCTCCTTCCCCTACATCACTTCCCTTAACCTCTCCCTTTCTCTTTAACAGTTTCACCACTACAGTCCCACTATCTAACCTACATGCAAAGACTCCAATTAATTCCTAACTTCTATACCAACCCCCACCCCTTTACCCCTGTTCGTGGGACCAGGACAACTTAGTTTGTCCCAAACTACATTTGTGGTAGTACAAATTCCAAGACCAAAGATCTAGAGGAAATAAAGCATAGTGATACCAGATGTTTTAATGCAGCTATTCCAGTATCATCAAATACATCTTTTATATAAGGCCATTTCTTTAAGATCACCTACAAGCAATGTTTATTTGTGATTTGCAGAGTACAGCTAAAATGTGAGTTTCCTGATTTTTTAATATCTGTATATGTTTACGTATGTACTATGTAACTTCTCTTAGATGCAAATTCAGTGTTTCTACAAGGCCAAATGTGTAATCATACTTTTTTTTACTAGGTTTACTATCATTTGACCGAACTGTACTTGATTGAAAATCAAATGTCTGAAAGAATTTGACTGAAAACCCATTTAACTAAAAACCCAGTTGACTGAAACCCATTTCACTGAATCACAGATTATTAGAAAAACAGAATGTCATCTGCTTTTCTTATTGCTGCATCTATATTATGAATCTATTCTACAAGAAGGACTTACGCAAGCCAATGATTGCTGCCAAAGTCATGGTCTTAAACTCAGTGCAAAAAAATGCATTATTGTCTCCTTTGGCAAAAGTGATGTCCTTACAGATTACCATATTAATAACAACACCCTAAGCTCTAAATCAGTAGTGAGAGATTTGGGCACACAGGTTGACAGCAACCTTACTTCTGATCACCATGTCTCTATGATGGTAAGGAAGACTTTCTCTGTTGCTCACTTCATAACCAAGGACATAGCTTCCAGAAAAAAAGAGATTATAACCCCCCCCCCCCTGTACGCTTCCTTCATCAGGCCAGTAATAGAGTCTAATGCTGCCTTTTGATATGTACCTAAACAGGCACCTGCAGTAACTGCCGAGACTTCAAAGGTTCCTCACAAAGAAAATACAGGGTCTTCAGCACATGTCTTATGTGGACAGACTGAAATCACTGTCACTGTACTTTGTATCATATAGACTATTCAGAGGTGACCTGTGCCTTCCATACAGAGCAACCTCTAATCCTGCCTTAATGGAAATGCTGCTTATTCATAATTCAAATGGTAAATAAGTCACTCGTTCTAGGGACCTTAACCTAGCATGTGACATCAACAAGACTTGCTAGAGAGACAGATACATCTCCTCTGAAATAAACTTTCAGTACAGGTTAAAATGAGCCCCTCATTAACCCCTTTTAAGTGTAACTTAGCTGATTGGTTGGGAAACTGCAAATTTACCCCTAGGGTTTCACCTCTGTCCCTCTTGGATACAGGTAGTTGGTGCTGATTTAGATCTACTTATAATATATACCATATCTCTGGACCCTTAAGGGAACAATGGTTGAACTTGTCTAGGCTTGTAGGAGCCCTAGGTCCATTAGTCTAGTAACCTCCTATGAACATATAATGTCAGTCATCGTATGGGGACTCAGAAATTGCAAACATCATCTGGACCCTCCAGTAAGATAACAAGACAATTTTCTTTAAAAGTCTGGGGGGCTCTTTTTAGTGGCACTGGCATAGTGTAAATGCTCTTCCTGAGTAAATATTATGTTGTGTTCTGGCTTACAGAAATATAGATAAGAATAAAAGAAAAAATATATAAATAAGAAAGCCAGATTAAGGCTAAATGAAAGGTACCAAATAAATGTCTGTCAGTAGGGCTGCCACCTTTTCAAATGCCCAAAGTGGGACATTTTTGGTACAAACGTCAGATATTGCAGGTCAAAACATACCCATGGCCAGTACAAAGGCCAGCACTTCACTTTTTTGCCTAAATAAAAGCTTATTCTTTTAGCATTTTAGTTGCTTATTCTGTTTCTTATAACATATAGGTGTTTCAGATACAGAATAACTGTTTTATGCAACTATTACATAAAATATAGGAAATAATTTTTTCCTAAAATCTCAGGACATTTGCCATTTTTACAGTTTTTTTGCAGGACACAACTGCCCAAAGAGGGACTGTCCCTCGCAAAGTGGGACAGGTGGTAACCCTGTCTGTCAGGTGTTAATTAGCAGATTCAGTCAGTCAGTATTCAAATGAATATAAAATTATGTATGTATAAATCCTGTGACAGTACAGATAGCAGTGTGGATGTCCACATTGTGCTGAGGCCAGGTATGAAGAAAGTGGGATTTCTGCAGTATATTAAAATTTCTTGAGGTTTAAATGGCATCAGGCTAAAATGTCATGATTTTACATTTTGAAAAGAACTAAATTTGCTGGGATATATCTGCTGTATCTGTCACAGCAACCCTGCTGTCATTTAAAATGTTTACCTTTCCCCCTTAGTAATGCTGAAAAGTGTATACATACTTCAGCGTGTCTTGGGTGTGAGACAGTTCCCTTGCTTTCTCTTGTGTGAAAGAAGCATAAATGTATGTGCATGTGTGCAAGTGCAGACACGTTTGAGGGGATAGGATTCTCCCTGCAATTTGGAATATCGGCTAAGTCAAGAAATGTGCATATCTTAAGTCAAGATTCCAGAAGTTAGTCAGAAAATTCAAATTACTGATAAAACTTCAAAAGTACAATTATAAAACACAAATTAGTATAGATAGGCATTGCTGTATATCCTGGGCAATGTTATATAAGTCTGACACAGATGCAAGTCTGTCTTGTCACCAATGCAAGAAAGTCAGGTCACTGATATAAATATGACCTGTCGATTATTTTAAAGCCATGCTTAAGGTTTTGGTATAAGCCACATGCTGTGGGCTAAAAGAGCAATCACCATGTGAAATAATCATTCCTGTATATTATATGATGGTTTATATTTGTCATGTACTATTTAGAACTTTGCTGTATTATATTCTTAATTGTAAAAGTTCTGCATATGCCAAGAGAACAGCAAAATAATTTACCATTTTGGTTTTCTAATAGGTTCATAGGTTCATACTAGGCTATCTGCCCTAGGGCATTTATAAGCCTAGCCAGAGTGTGTTTGGCTTTCGCCACCCATTTTAAATTAATTTTGCTATGCCCTTTTTCGAGGTTAGTATACTGTGCCTCTGTCTAACAGTGACACAGTAGTGATACCCAGGGTAAACCTACGATCTCCCATCCACTCATCAAGATTCCTCTTGAAGAGAGTCAATGAGGGACTCTGCCTAACCTGGACTGGGGTTTTATTCCAGAGTGAAGGGAGCCTCTGGGTTATGAATCTGTCCCTCCAGCATGTCCTATTTATTTCAGTGCTGAGGTTCAAGTCTCTCAAGCGCGTAGCTCGATGGGATTTGGATTTTCTGACGTGCAGCATGTCTGTTAATTCCGGGTTGGACATGGCTTTATACATCAGGCACAGATTGCCTCTGAGCAGATGGTATGCCACTGAGTAGAGCTGGAGTTTCTTTAACCGGGCAGCATATGGCATCTGTTTGAGCCCTTTGATCCTCTTGGTGAGGTACTTTTGGGGTCTTTCCAGTTGCTGCAGGTGTCTGGTAAGGTACATCCCAAAAGGGGCATTGTACTCAATTATGGGCCTGATGAGGGATGAGTAAAGAGGCACGATGACCTCCCCTGATCTAGATATGAATCCCTTCATGATTAGGTGGGCGATATAAAATGTTTTTCTAACCACTTTGGCCACGTGGTTGTCAAATGAGAGATTGCTATCAACTTGGGTCCCCAGGTCCCTAATTACTTCTTCTGTACTTAATGGATTGCCACCTATGTGGTAATTTGTGGGCACTTTATTTTTGCCAAAGGGGATGACTATACACTTTTTGGCATTTAGCTTGAGGCCATGGCTCTGGCACCAGTTGTCTGTTTCTATGAGGCCCTTTTGGAAGATGCTTGTGTCGGCTGGAGAGTCGATTATTGCGCCCAGTTTGCAGTCATCTGCGAACTTGGACAGTCACAGTCCTTCCGTGTTGGCCTGTACCTCCAAGAAATATATACCAAACAACAGAGGTCCCAGGACTGAGCCTTGTGGGATGCCACTTGTAACTGGTTTGGAGTCTGACATGGCACCAGCAATTCTAACCATGTGGGTTCTGTCCTTGAGCCAGTTTGCAACCCATCTAGTGACATAGGGGTTTATATTTAAGCTGGTGAGCTTATCTATAATTCCAGAGTGGGGTATTGTATCGAAGGCTTTTGCGAGGTCCAGGTAGGCTGTGTGGACCACCTTCCCCTCGTCAATGGCCTTGGTGACTGTTTCAAAGAAATCTATCAGGTTTAAGAGGCAGGATCTGCCCTTAACAAACCCAAACTGGGTAGGGTCCAGTCTCTGTAGGTCCCCAATATCTTTATTTATGAGGTCCATGATGATCCTTTCCATAGCTTTGTAGACCAAGCTAGTCAGGCTTATGGGGCGATAGTTTCCAGGATCCGTTGAGGCACCATCTTTGTGGAGAGGGACCACTGTTGCTGTACGCCACTCTTTGGGTACATACCCTGTAGTAAGGCTGAGATTGAACAGTAGTTTTATGTTTGGGTTTAGCTTTTCTTGGAGTTCATGTAGGACGCAGCCCGGGACACCGTCTGGTCCCATTGATGCTGTGTTTTTTGCTTTGGAGAGGGCAGCTCTTACCTGAGCATCTGAGATGTCAGGGGGGCAGCACTCTGCTGGGATAGATATTTGCCCTTTTGTTGGGGGGGGGGAGTTTGCGCTGAACCTGTCAGCTAGGATGTTGGCAATGTCTGTGGGTTCGGTGTATTTTTTGTCATTTTGGACTAATTCTGAGCATATCTGGGAATTCCCACCCAGGTTCCTAACATAACTAAAGAAAGCCTTGTGATTATCCTTAGCGTCCTGTGCAATTTTTCTCTCTAAGCTGACGATTTTATGAGTGCACGTAGTTTTTTGCTAATACTGATCAGAGATGCCTTCCCTTTTTGGGATTTTGCTCTACCATGTAGTAGATTCCTCCTTCTATTGTATAGTTTGTTTATGGCTGGGGTCCACCAGACAGGACGTCTGCCTTTGGAGGATTGGGTCTTGGTATTATTTGGGATTGCATTATCCATGCATTCCTGAAGGTGTTCATAGAATGCGTTTACAAAGAATTCTGCGGTCTGGGCCGTATTTTCCACAGGCCCGGGGGCTTTGAAGGATTCCACCTCAGTTTTGAGGAGTGTGAAATTTGCTTTAGAGAAGTTTTTCACTGTGGTTTTCTGGGCAGGGGGTGGGGTCGGGATGTGAATATCCAGTGAGATTAGTTTATGGTCTGATCTTACCAGTGAGGGATACACTTCTGGTCTGGAGCATAGAGTCCCCATGTTGGTGATGATCAGGTCCAGTATGTTTTCCCCTCTTGTGGGAGTGGTAACAAGTTGTTCCATAGCATTTGAGTTTATAAATTCTAGGAACCTTTGGTCTAGGGTGTTGGAGCTAGAGTAATGTTCCCAGTCTATGTTTGGGTAGTTGAAGTCACCCAATATAATGGTGTTTGAAGAGACCTTCATATTTTCCAGTGTTCTCAGGAAGACTGAGTGGGGTTCCTGGGTTTGGAAGGGTGGTCTGTAGCAGGCTATAAACTGGAAGGCAGTTTTACCCACTGTTAGTTGCACATGGATAGTCTCTGATGCTTCGTGCTGTGCCACCAACCTGGAGGTGTGGGTATCTTTGACGAATATTGATACTCCCCCTCTTTTTGTGGTTCGGTCCAAGTTTTGGGACTGAAAAGCATGGTATGAGGTATAACCTGGTAGTGCTGGGGTGCTCTCAGGAGCCTTGAACCAGGTTTCTGTTACTGCACAGATATCAATGTTCTCCATGCTAAGGAGAGTTTCGAGTGCGTGCATCTTGAGGTTTAGACTTCTGGCGTTGAGTAGCATTACTCTTAGTTTCTTAACCCTTGTGATACCTATGGAGGTGGGTTTGTCTTTTGAGCCTTGCCTAAAAAAAGGCACTATGGGGGTAGCAAGAGCCTTTGCCAATATCCGAAAGCCCAGGGGTGACAGGTGCAAGCCATCCCTAGCGAAGCATCTTGGCTTGTCGAGCATGTCATCCCAGGCTGACAGGCATTGGATCCCCTTTGAATGACACCAATACTTAAGCCAATTGTTGAAATTGAACATCTTGTCTTCATATTGTGGCATCATTCTTGGTGAGGGTAAAATGCTACTCAAGGTCAGGGTCATACCGGCCTGGGCTACATGCTCAGAGAGCTCCTCTATGTCTCTTTTCATGTAGTCCAGGGAGGTACGTCTCAGGTCATTCACACCAGCATGGACAATGACTGAGTCATATTTGTACTTGCCTTGGAGTGACCTGAGTGCTTGTGTTATGTGGCGGATCCTAGCGCCCGACAGGCAGCTCACTGTGACCTTCTCCTTGTTCAGCCTGGTGAGCGGGACGTCAGTATGCCTGACGATAGAGTCACCTATTACAAGTGTATCAGGTGTATTATTTAGCCTTAAGGGCTGTGACCTAATGTTTCCAGTATGTGTTCATTAGCCTAAGGCAAACTATGTTGACAGTTTCCTGAAGGCATACACCTGACCATCATTATAGTAGGTAAAACAAAGCAGTAAAGTGAAAAATAGTAATATTTGAAACTTACTAACATTGCCATATTATAAAAAATATGCATTTGTTTAACTGCAAAGCATTTTACAATATTACTATGGAAAGCAAAAGACTACTGTGTTATGTCCACTATCAAATGTTTATGCTAAACAGAAGAACCCAAGGTGAGAAATAAGCTTCACAGAAACTAAGAATGTGCGTACTTATAAATCAAGCTCAGGTATTTCATAATGTGCAGTAAATCTAATACATATTATGTTCATCCTGCAATGAGAGTTCATATTTTCAGTTATTTATTGGCAATACATATAGTTTCATAGGTAGGTACTAGGCTATTGGCCCTAGGGCCTATATAAGCCTAGCCAAAAAGGTACCCTGTCTTTCGCCACCCAAGAAAATTATTTTCCTGTGCTCCTGTCGAGCAAAGCCACAGAGGTGATCCCTGGGGTGAATTTCCTATTTCCCATCTAATCATCAAGATTTTTCTTGAAGAGTGCTAATGAGGAGCTTTGTTTGATATAGATATGTAGTTTGCTCCAGAGTATGGGAATTCTCTGGGACAGAACTCTATCTCTCCAGCATGTTCTGTTTATTGTGGTGACAAGGTTTAGGTCCCTAGAGCGTGTAGCTCAGAGGGATTGGGATTTCTTTAAGTGGAGCATGTCCAACAGTCCTGGGTTTGACATAGCTTTGTATGTAAGGCATAGATCACCTCTGAATAGGCGATATGCGCTGGAGTAAAGTTGGATTCTTTTTTGAGATGGTCTGTGTAGGGCATCTGTTTGCGGCCGGTAATCCTCCTTGTGAGGTATTTCTGCGGCCTTTCCAGTTGTTGTAGATGTCTTGTGAGGTACATACCAAAAGGGGAATTGTACTCTATAATGGGTCTAATTAGTGATGAGTAGAGGGGAACAATGACCTCTTTTTTCCTGGATGAAACCTTTTGTGATGAGGTGTGCCACATAGAAGGATTTCCTGGCTACTGTGGTGATGTGATTATCAAAAGAGAGACTACTGTCCACCTGTGTCCCAAGGTCTCTTATCACACTTTTGGTATTAAGTAGACTACCACCTATGTAGTAGCTCATGGGTACAGAGTTTTTACCAAAGGGGATGACAGTGCACTTTTTGGCATTGTGTTTGAGGCCATGGCTTTGACACCAGGCATCTGTCTCAGTGAGGCCCTTTTGTAGGATGTCCATATATTTAGAAGTTTTGATTATGGCTCTTAGTTTGCAATCATCTGTGAACTTCATTAGCCAAAGACCTTCTGTGTTAGCCTGTACTTCAGAAAAGTAGATACCAAACAGGAGAGAACTCAGGACTGAACCCTGTGGTACTCCACTTGTCACTGGTCTGAAGTCGGATTTGGAGTCTGCTACTTTCACAGTGTGGGTTCTGTCAGTGAACCAGTTGGCAACTCATCTTGTGACATGGGGATTTATACCTAGTTTACTGAGTTTATCTATAACTCCAGCGTGGGGGATGGTGTCAAAAGCCTTGGCAAGATCTAGATAGGCTGTCTGAACCATCTTACCCTCATCTATGGCTTTGGTGACTGCTTTAAAGAAGTCTATCAGGTTTAGGAGTCATGATCTGCCTTTTACAAACCCAAACTGGGTGGGGTCCAGAATTTGGAGGTTACCAATGTCTTTGTTTATAAGTTCCATGATGATACGCACCATGGCCTTGCTGACCAGGCTCATTAGGTTAATGGGGTGGTAGTTCCCGGGGTCCGTGGTGGCTCCCCCTTTGTGGAGTGGGATAACAGTCGCTGTGCACCATTCAGTGGGCACAAAGCCTGAGGTGAGGCTATGATTGAACATGGTGCTTAGGTGGGGTGCCAGTTCATTCTGTAGTTCATGTAGAACGCAGCCTGGGATATTGTCAGGTCCCATGGATGCTGTGTTATTGGCTATGGAGAGTGTGTTTTTTATCTGTGCAGCCTTGATTGCTTGAACTTTGCATTCTTCCGGTATAGAGATGGACCCTTTAGGGGGTGAAAGTGGGGTAAAGTTAGCACTGAATCTACTTGCCAGGATGTTGGCAATATCAGTTGGTTCTGTATATTTAGTGCCATTGTGCTATAACAGAGCAGATCTGAATGCTGCCATTGAGATTCTTGCCATAGCTATAGAATGCTTTGTGGTTGTCTTTAGAATCAGTGGTGATTTTGTTTTTGTAACTAGTTTTGGAGGATTTTGTGAGGGATCTCAGCTTCTTACTGAGGCTGACCAGGGAGTTCATCCAATAATGAGATTTTACTCTTTTTTGAAACAGTTTCTTTCTTTTGTTGTAGAGTTTGTTTATGGCAGCGGACCTCCAGATTGACTTCCTTTTTTTGGAGGATAGCATCTTGGTTCTGATAGGGATAACACAATCCATGCACTTGTGTAAGTGCTTATAAAATGCATTTGTGTAGGATTCAGCAGTCGTACCTCTATCGTCCATCTGCATGGGTGTCATGAAGTTTGCCACTTCTGTCTTAAGAAGAGTGAAGTTGGCTTTGGAGAAATTTTTTTTACGGTGGTTTCCCTAATAGGGGGTGGGGGCAGGATGTGGATGTCTAGGGTGATTAGCTTGTGGTTGGATCTGACCAATGAGGAATTGACTTCTGGTGTAGAACACCGGTAGCCCATGTTGGTAATGACCAGGTCTAGGATATTGCTGCCTCTGGTGGGGGTGTGGATAAGTTGATCCAAGATGTTGGAATTTATGAATTCCAGAAAACGTTGAGCAAAAGAGTTGGTACATGAGTAGTTTTCCCAGTTAATGGTGGGTTAGTTGAAATTGCCTATTATTAGGGTGTTGGGTTGTACCCTAATATTTTCCAGTGTATCAAGAAAAGAGGAGAGGGAATACTGGGGCATGGTGGGAGATGTGTAGCAAGTTACAATTTGGATTGCGGTCTTGCCCAGAGTTAGTTGCACTTGGATAATCTCGGATGCATTATGCTCAGCAACTAGCCTGGAGGTGTGGATATTCTTAATGAATATGGACATGCCTCCGCCTTTAGTGTTTCGGTCCAGGTTAGGTGGCCGAAAAGTGTGGTATGAATTATAGCCTGGTAATGCAGGGGTGCTCTGGAGCCTTGAACCAGGTCTCTGTCACTGCACAGATGTCGATGTTCTCCATTTTAAGGAGTGCCTCGAGTGAATGCATTTTGAGGTTTAGACTTCTAGAATTGAGTAGCATTACCCTGAGATTTTACTTGCTTGTACCTGTTACGGTGGTGAATTTGTCATTTGAACCTTGGCTAAAAAAGGCACTATACAGGTGGCAAGAGCATTAGCCAGTATCCGGAATCCCAATGGCGACAGGTGCAGGCCATCTCTGGCCAAGCATCATGGTCTGTCGATCATGTCATCCCAGGCAGATAGACACTGGATCCCCTTAGAATGACACCAGAAGCTTAGCCAATTTGCTGAAGTCATAGAGAGAGAGCTTACTGCAACCCTGACTGCAGTGATGGATAGAGTATAAAATGCATTTGCATTGCATGCAGTTTGTATGTAATGGTTTGCAATTACTATTAATAACATGCCTCTCAACTGTCTGTGCTTTTGCCTCATATTTTTGCCCTTCCTCTCATGGATTTATTTATTTATTTTTCTGGTGACTCACTGAAAATTGCAGTCAACCACTGATGTCATACATTAGAGTTTCTTACTTTTGATTGTTTACACAGTGCATGTTGATGCAAAACCTGCTCTCCCAATGAAATTTTTAAATGAATTAGAGTATTTAAAAAGTGCCCCTGATTTGGGGCATTCTTCCTTACATTGCTTTGCCTTTGTCTAACATTATTATGATTAATAGTAAAACCACAGGAGTGCCAATTGACTTCAGTAATAAATTGTATTTCATTGTTATACAGTTTTGTTTACATTGCTGCTGTTATAAAACATGTTTCTGAATGATACATTTATCAGATACTATAATTTTTTAAATAAAATATACATATTGCAATAGATAAATTAAGTTACAATACTTACAAATTACACAGATTAAAATCAAGCCATAACCAAGAGGCATTGTCACAGACGGACAATGTAGTCTGTAAGCTATACTAACCATAGTCTCTGAAAAAGGCACATTTATTTTCTTAAATAAAGTGTTCATTTCATTACACAGTTGTTCCAAGAGGCTGTGCCCAGTTCACAAAAAGATTTCTCACAACTAAATAGAGCAAAATGACTTTTGAGGAATTTAATGGTCTCATTGTTTCTGTGAATGTAAAAGTAATTTACTTTTCTATTTTGTTTGCAAGGGAAGATAAAACTTTGTAGATTAAATGTGGAAGTGTTTAACAAGATGCTTACTCTTGTGGAAATAAGTATTTGTTTTATACTTTAAATAGTAGTAGTGCTCATTGGGGAGTAAATGGGTGATCAGCCTTAAACTGTTATTTTCAATGGTTTGAATTATTAACTGATAGTGAAACAATAACTTGTGAAGTATATTCAATGAAACAGCTGGTACAGGCATAGACATAACTGCATAAAAACAAGTACCGCCCCATGTCTGACTTTCAATGACTCTCCTTGCTAGTGACATTTTCTATGAGTTTATAAAGACCTTGTCTACAACATAATTCCAACATTTTGAATTCAAGTCTCAGATGCTGCCAAATACAGCTTCATTGACACCTGTGTAATATTTATAACTCAGTAATAACTTTCTCTTGAAAATTGCATTAGCAGTAAAGTGTTTAAATTGCATTCTCATAAAGCTGAAATCTAGACAGAGTTGCTATAAGCATACAAGTGGTACTCAGATCTGTATAAAACGTGACATTTAATGTACAAAGTTTGCGTATGGAAAAAAATATTTGTCTAATAATGAATAGCAAATGCTAGTTTAATAGGCCTTGTTCTGGTAAACATGTTAAAAAGTATAGCAATGTTATATAATAGTAACTGTGTCTGTGTGAAAGCTGTAGCAAATAATTACTTAAGCATTTAAGCTGAAAACAGTTTATTTAAAAACAGATCACCTGTCAAACTGTTACAGACAAGCTAATTCAAATATCATCACAGAAGACATCCCTTCAACATCTAAATAAAAACCCAGTAGGTTGACCTTTAATAGATGTAAACTCTAGCATGAGTGCTGAGAAATAACCTACATACTTAGTGATTTGCTGATTTTATGTATATGCTTCATACTTAAGAGTAATTTACACAATAAACAGACTGGTGTAAAAAATCATGGCCGTAACATGGTGCACCGCCTTTTATTAATCTACACCGAGATGCATACAGAACTGTTGTATATATAATGTAAAATGAATCTTTTGTAACAGTATGCAGCAGAGCATTTGTTTCATCACACAACTAAAAAATAAGGATCTGATCATGCTGAAAATGATTATAAGCTATTGTAAAGTTAACAAAACATAAAATGTCTGTATTACTAGTAAACTGTTTCAGAACCCTAGGCAGAGAGTGCATAATAAGCACATACTGCTCGTTTTTATAATTGCTAACCAAACAAGCAATAAAGGTAGCATACAAAAGGGATATATATATATATATATATATATATATATATATATATACTTCATAATCTTGAAATACTGAAATCTCGAATTTTAGTTTTTTGAGACCATGAAATTGAACCCACACAACACCGAAACAGCAAAACCGTGAAGCCCAAAACCACGAAATTCAAAACACCTAAAAAACAGACCACACATAAGCCACAACACCCACACCACAACATAAACAAACAACACACATCCACAAACCTACAACACAAATAAGCAAGGGGGCAACCCCCCCCCCCTGCATCCCCATATATATATATATATATATATATATATATATATATATATATATATATATATATATATATATATCCATGCCTAACAAAGAAAGGCAAGGTACTGTGCATTTAGCTAATTTATATTTAGTATGTTATACATTTTTGTGAACAGTAATAAATTTATGCTCAACTGTTCATTGTAAAGTCCTACTGCAAAATAGTTATAGCAGATGAAAACATGGGTACATAGAGAACACATATGTGAGTTGTTAATAGACTACCTTTAAGTAAATGTCCAAACCCATGCATGGCAAATGTAACTTCTTAGCAAGTAAGTGACATGTCAGAGCATGTTCGACATTTTAAAGGTTATGTCCTGATTTGTAAAATAGCATCTTGAAATGTTATAATGTGTTTATAAAGTAAACTCATGCCAGTTATTTATTTTGTTTATATGTGCTAACTATATATAAATCTGTTGAATATAACTTTTAGTAAGCTACAAATATTAACACAGTATATATACATATATGTACTACATCACTAAGATAAAAAGTATTTGTTCTATTTAAATTCAAGTGATCACTTTTGCATGTCCCATGACACAGAATAAATTGGTATAGCTATTTTATCAAAAGTTGTACTGTGTGCTCATTACTGCTTACAGTTTTGTAACCTCAGACTGAATTATTTGTAACAATTGCAATCATATTATTTTTTTGTCAGTCTCTACTTCAGATAGAAGAAAAGTTATAAACCCCCCTATATGTGAGGGTACAAGTTCCAAGACCAAAGACTATTAGAGAAAATAATGTGCTCTTATTTTAATGCAGATATTCTAGTATCACTGAACACATCTTTTATATAAGGCTATTTGTTTAAGATCACCTACAAGTAATGTTTATTTGGGATTTGCACTGTAGAGCTGAAATGTGTTTCCTGATTTCTTTAATGATTGTACATGCTTACATATGTACTCTGTAACTTGTCTTGGATTCAAGTTCAGTGATTCTGCAAGGCAAAATGTGTTATTATATATTGTTTTACTAAACATGCACTTCTAGAATGTATCATGCATTTGTTATTTAATATAAAGCTTCTCTAAGACAAGCTGTTCAAAACATTAAGAACATTTGATGTAAAAATTAAAATGTTTATTTCTTACAAAAAAAATTCTGAATATTGAATTAAAAGTAAGTGACATCTTTATAATAATCAGAAAATCTTAAGAAAAAAAAAGCACACCCTATTTTAATTGGCCATTTCATTCAAACTGACAGTATGACATTTCTGGAATAATACTTCCCTATTTGCAAATAGGAAAACTGAATTGCTGTTGGTTATTAGGAAAATAAAATATGCGCTTTTCTTATAATGCCAGCATATTATTTCTTATTATTATTATTTCTATGACACCAGTAAACAATGAGGCATTTGCTATGCTGCCTCAGGGTTCCATGTGCTAACAGACTGGCCACAGATGGGGCTACAGTAAATTGTGATCCAGAGGTATTAAAGATAAGAGGGTGAATTAGAATGAAGTAAAGATGGGGAGAGACAAATAAAGAAGTATTAACACACTGAGAAAAAAAAAGATGATAGAAATGCTTTTTATCATTGGATATAATCTCATTCTGTACAATATTGGGTGTTTAATTAACAGTCTCTAATAGGAAAGGCTTGGTCATGATCTGCTAACAAAGCAGTCTGCTTTAGAACAGTCATACACTGGGGATCAGAAAATTTGGAAATAGGTCAGTATTTGTAAAGTGTCTTGCAAATGTATTTTAAACACTTAGATGTCTTTGATGAACAACTGTAGCAGAGTTGTGATACTTCTGTAAGTCGGATGTGTGAAACTGTAGAACAATAGATTAGCTATGAGTAGAAAACACACCGTCAAATAAAGGTAATTAAACATAACACAATTCTGCATTTTTGTTATGTTTGGGGAAAAACTTTTATTTATGTTTTCATTCATGCATTCACTCATTTAATAGTTGAATTCTTAAAGAAGGCTAATGGGTTGAAGCCTTTAAATTACTTGTTTTAAACTGATAAACATGTACACAAAATGAATAGAAACGCATATTGATTGATCAGTCATTTGACAATAGGCCTTATGCATTCTGAAAATAAGAAAGGATGATGATCAGAACCAGGAACTTGTTTTCTAGAAACAATGTATATATCCATCCCCTGTAAAACTGCCTTTGATTATTAAAAAAAAAAGAGTGCATGACATATTTCTTATAGCATATAACTTACTCCTGTTATATGAATGCAAACACAAATGTCATATGAGAACACAGCACACATCTAGAATGAGAGCAATAACTGAATTTGGGCTGAAGCAATGTTGCATCAATCAGAATGGCAGCTTTTCTGCACTCCATTAACAGGGTAGCCAATGGTCTCTTCTCACTGTGAAAATGTGTAACAGTACACAAAAATGCTGATTAATGTGAAAGTATTTTTCTGTATTGCATTCATTGAGTGTTAGGATATGCTATGGCTCCTCAAAACCCAGAAATTCATTAAACAATAATTGGAGAATGAATGAATGACTGAATGAATGAATGAATGAATGAATGAATGAATGAATGAATGAATGACTGTTTCAGCTGAATGCCTCTAAGTTTTTGTGGCTGCCCTTATCTAAGAGGCAGATAATCCAATAGATATTTTAACCGAAGTAGTAAGTAACAAAACTCATCCAAAAGAAATAGTGAGAGTCCAGGTTCCACAAAAATAAAGACAAATAGTCCACTTTATTGAACTTTGACCACAGGAGCAACCAGAATAAGCGCTAAGACAAAAGCGCTTATTCTGGTTGCTCCTGTGGTCAAAGTTCAATAAAGTGGACTATTTGTGTTTATTTTTGTGGACCCTGGACTCTCACCATTTCTTCTAATAGATATTCTACTCATGTGCATAAGACTGTGTCCTGCAGCAGAAGCAATGTGTTGTGGTAGCACACAAGCACAATCCAATGAAAGAATGAAAGGTTGCGTGACAAGCAATTGGGGCATAGGAATTGCTACAACAGAAGAAATATTTATGTTGTACAGGAATAAAAGAGGGACATTGTATGACACTTTATTATAATGATACTTTATATTATCATTGAATTATTCCCCTGTGCTCATTACCTTTTATGCTTCACATATGGATATATATATATATATATATATATATATATATATATATATATATATATATATATATATATATATATATATAGTACTTATATTTGTCCTCAGTTTTCCCTTAATTACTAAGTTTGACAATATGCTTTTTGTTTTTTGTATAAATTGTTATATCACTGCATGTACATGTAATATGTATATTTGTCTTCCAGTTGTATAACCCAGGCTGGGCCTAAAAATGGTCCATCAAGACAAAGCTTTACCCACCAAAAAACAAACAAACAAAAAGAGAGAAAGCTATACAACATCTTCCTTTTATATTATACAGTTCACCTCTTTAGCCTTTCTTCTTCCTTTACACTTTACTCTTTGCTGTCTGTCTCACCTACCTCATCCCACCTATTTGTTCATCTTTTTACTCAATTTCTATCATCCTCACTTCCTGCTACCCTCTTTATTCATTGTCCTACTTTCTTTGCCTGCATTATATTAACATTTCTCTCTTTCCAGCAATCTCCCTTCATTCTTTCTTTACAGTTCTACTTGCCATTCATCCACTTTGCACAGAAATAGTAACCATCCCTCCTTGACCCCCATATGTACTACCTTGCACGCTAAGCACATACTTATGTTGTCTATTTCTTTTTCCCCACACCTGCAGCATTCTAAGTTCTCCCACTGTCTTTCCTCTCCTAACCTCTTCGAATCCTACACCATATATGCAATAGTCTTATATTCTGGCATCTTCCTCTTATCTTTATATTCTTTACCATTTTCTATGCCTCATCCTCAAAACAACCTTAAAAATTATTCCAACTCTTAGTAATTATGGAGACATCACTGTAATAAAGCTTTCTGTTTCTGTCTAGTGACATGACAGGTTCTGAACACCATTAATAATCACTGGGGGAGATGGTCTACAAAGTGAGAAGAGGGATTTTATGCTGAGTTTCATGTTGCTGAATCTATCCCTTAGAGAGAAGCACATACAATGAGTGGATAATACAATAACAGAGCCATTTTCTCATTTGTAGCTGAGTCATTTCAAACAGCTAGCAACATTAGAGGGGACGCAAGACCACTCATTACCACCTACCAAATCAGTTATGGATATTTCTGATTTAGTAACTTGGGGCAACATCAATCAGACTTTTACTGAATCAATATGTTTATACTCAGTTAATTCGAAATAAAAGGCATTGTCTATGGAACAAAACAAAAACTGAGCAAAGCTACCACCATAAAAACACTAGATCAGAAGCTGCTAGAATAATTAGTAAAGCATAATAACTGTAAGAATCAATCAAAGGAGGTTAGAAAGGATTAGAAAGAGAGACTGGATAAGCAATTTACAAAGAAATAATGGGAGGATATATGTGTATCTCCCAAATCTGCAACAAAATCTAGAAGATTTTGGATTTTTGTTTGGAAGTGTTTAGATATTTTTTTACCCAAACTAGACACTAGAGAATTTTTCCTCAGGCAGACAGCAAATGTTGGAGGTGTGACAAGGAAGAAAGAGGTAATTGGGAACATGTTTTCTGGAAGTTTGCTGAGTTGGTGGACTTTAAGGATTCCCTGTGGGATGCACTGTCAGAGGTGATGGGTGGGAAGACTGGTGTGATAAGGGAGATGATTTTTCTGAGCTATGGTACAAAATCGTAATTGCCTAGACATGATATGGTCTGTGTCTAATTATGGTAGCTGCCAAAAAAGCAATTACTAGAAAATGGAAATCAAAATCTAAACCAACTAACATCTATATTTTACAAGATCGAATGCTTTGGTGATCAAATGCCTAAATATCGAACGTGTAATATCGAACCCAAAAACGTCGAACGGTGCAGGAAAATACGTTGGTCGGCCATAGAAAAAAAATTACTTTACACCCAAAATAAGTGGGGAGCTTTACCCCCCCCACCCTCCGATGTGGGGGATTGTGCCCCCCACACTCCCCTCACTAATTATACCAACTCCGAGATCACTCTATAGTAGACAAAATGGAAAAATCTGGTGAACGGCCAAGGGAAATCTTTCCCTGTGTTAAATCGGATGTTCGCTGTTTTTTGCTTTCAATATTATAAGTTTGATGTTTAGGTGTTCGATCACCTAAGCTTTCGATCTTGTAATATAGACCCACCAACTATACTAGAAGTAGTGATTATAGTAAGAGAGATAAAACAACTAGAATTGAGATCTTTAGAAAAGGGTAGGAGCAAACTACATAGGAACAAAAATGGGAATTGTGGGAACAATACATGCAGGAGAGGAATGAGGCTTAAAAGAAGGCAGGATTTAAAGAGCTATGTAATGCTTGACTAAAAATGATTTGGTAGATTATAATGTTTGCAGCTGGGAGTGTGTCAGTATGGTTTGTGACGTAAAATGCTTGCAACTAGGATTGTGTCGGCGTGGTCATTGTGGTTTGTTTTTATTTATATAAATGTATGATTGCTTATGTCGTAAGTGATGATTTAGTAATGCATATTTAAAAAAATACAAATTTAAATTGAAGGTGGTTTTGGCAAACTGTTTTCATTTTATTTGCTTTTGCTGAAACTGCCTTCGATGAGAGGACATGATCCTGGTAGACAGATAGATAGACAGAGAGATATATGGATAGATAGACAGAAAGACAGATGCATAGATGGACAAATACATAGACAGGGTAGGAGTGCCCAATGTGTCTGTTTGCTAGACAGGCTTGCATACAGAGATTCTATCATTTTAGCCAGACTATAAAATAATACAGACTTGACAGAGGCTGCCTGTGTCCGTATACCAGATAATGGAATATAAAGCAATCACAGAGCAAGAAAAGTCAAGCAGGACAAAGGTGGGGACCAACAAAACAGCAAAGAACTGATATTAGCAGATGAAAAGATGTGAGTAGACAGACAACATATACCAAGCAAAGGGTTTTGCCAGGCTAGGTTTGACAGCAGTCAGTGAGCTGTAACATTTTAAACTATCCATGAAGAAATAAAAATATATGTCTGTTTTCACTTCTGGGAGCTGTGATACTCTTAAGTGGATAGTTTAAGTTGAGATAGTCAATACCTCTTTTGAATGTGTGGCTGAGTGAATTTTGACAACTAAATGTACCTTTTCTAGTAAGTATGATCTCTCCCCTAGTTCTTTCAGGAATAGTTACAGTATGCTAATAAGACAACTAATGTAACAGGATTACAAATAATGCAGAATCCAGTACGTGCTTATTACAACCCACTTCTATATAAATAAATAATAATATTAAAATAAGCCACTGCTCATAACCTTTGTGTACAGCTAAGTCCAGCATTTACAGACAAGGAAGTATTTGCAGATGTGGTTCTGCAGTGTTAGGTCATCCACCATGTCTAATAATTCATAGATGAATATCTGTCCAGAGTAGATGACTAAACCTGGGACATCATGGCCACACAGCCACTATGTTGGCTGCCTAACTACCTCTGATAATTGACAGTCATTCTGTATAGAAGTAGTCCACCATTAAAGGGGTCTCTGTTTTAATCTGTGAGCCTTTATAGCTAAGAACTCTAAATAGCCCAGCAATCAATCCCAAACAGTTTTACTCAGTCGATGCATAGTGTTAAGTAACTCAAACATCCCCATATTTTGAATGTCTAGATACTACTGTAGATTTTGTGTACACTTTCCAACATCCTTCTTCACAAAGCAGCCTCTAATACGTAATCCATGTGTACAGTCAAGTTTCAGGTATTGCTTATGGGATTTCTTTAATGGATGCACTAACTTCAGCAGGTGTACACATGCATTGTACTAGTCTAATGAAAAGTTTCCTTCTCAATTCTCCTTATGTGTGTGTGTGAATATGTGTACATCAGGCAACAATATTCGAGCAGCTTCACTAAACATTTGAGAAGTCCCTCTTGCCAGATTCAGAAAGTCTAGCCCTAATGGGGAAACCTTAGCTCAGCAGTTTTCCTTATCTCTGTAAGTCTTTTCAATTTGTTTAACCTGACAACCAATGAGGTCTTCCCCCTAACGGGGGCTGTAGTGCAGAGGATGCTCTCTCCAGCTGAGCTGCATGATAATGCCACATTTCAGACAGCAGCTAATACTGATTAGCCATCTGATCTCCCATGGAAATGTCAACAACTAATTTGTTCAGCTGAATCACTTAGCTACATAGAATTTCACTGTTGGAGAAAAAGGGACCACTGAATGCACAGCAGTCACCCATTCATTCCTGCGAGAGTACTTGATACAGGTAAGTTCAGCTAAGATATAGGGGTTGGAGGGTAAGTGTGTGTGTGTGTGTGTGTGTGTGTGTGTGTGTGTGTGTGTGTGTGCGTGCGCGCGCGCGTGTGCGTGCGTGTGTGTGAGTGCCTGTGCGTGTGCGTGCGTGTGTGTGAGTGCCTGTGCGTGTGCGCGCGCGCGTGTGTGTGTGTGTGTGTGTGTGTGTGTGTGTGTGTGTGTGTGTGTGTGTGTGTGTGTGTGTGTGTGTCTTGCTGTCTATTTTCTAACCATCTAGGTAATTCACTGACCTGTACTGGGCAACTACAGTGAGAAGTGAGCTTTTTTGGATCCTAGGGTAACTGTGGTACATTACACATAAAATACTCCCTCAATGGCTAATGCATAGGTAGAATAGAAGTCCTTTGTGCAGCTAAGTCAATTTATAGTTCTTGGGAAAGTAAATAGAAAATAAAAAAATAAATAAAAAAGGTACTATTTCCACAGATAAACTACAAAACATGAATGTATCAGTCATTCACTCACTGTACTGAGAAGCTTTCAAATTACTGCTTAATCCAGAATACAAAAATGTTTTTAGTTAAACCATGTCAACAGAGTAGCAACAAAATTTCCATGTGAAATATAACACACTGTTTAGTGCATACCTTAATTAAACAGCTGAGTTAACAACTCACATAAGCAGGAAAGTTAAAAAAGGACCTAGACAGGAATAATATATTTTTAGCAATAAACCATGGCTGGGTGTATGTAATGCTTGATTTACCCATGGTTGGTATTGTTTGGTCATGAGCACGAAGCAAGTAAACCAAGTATTAAACACACCCAGCCATGTGTTATTGCTATAATACAATTGTATCAATTCTGCATGATTTACTTGTGTGTTTTTCCATTTTAGAGTAAAAATATAGACAATTTTTCCATCTATATTTAAGGATTATACAATTACAGTATTTAGCAAAAGATGTATCTTGAGTTAATTATCAATTTTTAAATGAATAACCCAAGGCACTTATTTTGTTAAATTACCTAAAGACTAGAAGACTAGAACCTGAACATGTGGACTATGTAAAGAACTAAACTCACATTGTATTTAGCATAGTGTACTCAATTATGAATGCATTTATGTTAATATTAATATTAATTGGATATAAAAGTCCAGAAATGTGTATATCAGTACAGGATGGTTGTCTTAAAGTTTGTCTGGTCAACATCTTAACTTACTGATTACATTTTCCTCTTTCTTCTACAGACACCTTTTTTGTCTGATGCTTTTGATCAATGTGTCAGGTATTTTGCATAGTTTCCTAACTCAGTTTTCAGGTGTACTGTACGAAAAATGTGTTTGTTATAAATTTGAAAATGTTTCATGATGCTATAATTTCACTTGAGTTATACAAACAGTACCTTATTCTCTTTATTTATACTGCCATAAATGAAAGCACACTGCTGTTGCATGTTGTCTGTACCATTAGCTATTGTGTGCATTTTTTTAAGTCAAATGTTTCCAAGACCAAAAGCACTGCATTGATGGGACCCAATAACATCCCTGAATAGCATGAAACATGACTTCTCTGGTTAACTTGACTCACCTTTCAGCTGGAGCCTACTGTTAGGTTTTCTGCCCAAGGAATGGAAGAAGACTAAGGTCATTACCGGCATAAAGGAGGTCCAACCACTGATCGGGGTAACTACAGGCCCATAAGTCTGACCAGCCTCATATCTGAGGCCATGGAAAGAATCATCATAGGCATGATAAAAGAGGACATAGGTAACCTGCATACACTGGACACATCACAGTTCAGCTTTGTTAAAGCAAGGTCATGCCTATTAAATCTGGTGGACTTCTTTGAGAGGGTCACCAAAGCGATGGATGAGGGCAAGATTGTGGACACAGCTTACCTTGATCTAGCCAAGGCTTTTGATACTCAGGCATTAAAGACAAGCTCACTAAATTAGGTATAAACCTTTTTATCATCCACTGCATAGCCAAATGGCTCACTGATCCAATCACTAGTGGAGTCCCCCAGGATCTATTTCTCTGAAGTGGAAGCAAATTCTAAAGGTTTATGGCTGATTAAGTTTGCAGATGATTGCAAGCTGGGAGTTATAATCAACTAGCATTCTTCAAGAAGGCCTATCTCTGACTAACAAATGGTGCCAAAGCCCATGGTCTTAAACTCAATGCTAACAAATGCATAACTGTACCCTTTTGGAAGCCAACCATCCTGACTAATTACTATGTTGATAATACAGCTCTCTAAGAGTCAACCTAGTGGTCAAGGATGTGGGCACGCATGTAGACAGAAGCCTTAACCTTTGACCACCACATGGCCACAGTGGTAAGGAAATCATATTATGTTGTGCAACATATAAGTAAAGGCATGGCATCTAGGTCATAAAAGGTCATATCCCATTGTAATCTGCCCTTATCAAACCAATCATAGAGTGCAATTATCTGTTTGGTATGTACCTGACCAGGCACATGAAGCAACTCGAGGAACCTCAGAGGTTCCTTACACAAAAAATACAAGAAGAAACAAACTTTATGCAGAGAGCCTTAAAAGCCCTTTCCCTCTACTCAGTTTCCTATAGATGACTGAGAGGTGATTCTATGCCTGGCTTACAAGGCATCCAGAAATCCCACACTTATGAAACTCCTGCATATATGTAAGTCATAGAGTACCAGAAATACAAGGTCTAGGGACCTGAATTTTGTCACTGACTTAAACAGAACATGCTGGAGAGACAGATATGTGTTCCAGAGACTGCCCATCCTATGCAACAGGTTACCCATCCATGTGAAGCTGAGTTCATCTATTACCCAATATAAGTGGAATCTTGACCAGTGGATGCGGAATAAGAAATTGACACCAGGCCTGCAACCCATGTCCTTTAAGGACAGGGGTGGGTTATAAATGTCTTGCCCCCATCTTTTCATTTGGATATAGAACATCATTATTCTTTCCAGAAAACTTGGATAGACTTAGAAAGGCTCCCTGGATCATTAGCCTAGGAACAATCCGTTACTCTATGAATGAGCCCATAAATGCCCTACTGCTTATATATTTACAAAACAATGGTTTTGGACTCCAGAAACTGTTTTTCTAAACAGGTCTCTGTTGTATACTGGTTTGTAGAGACTGCAAGAACTCCACAGATAGCCATAACATTTCTTTTCAATAACTACAACTAGCCAGACGTTTTCTCGTTGGGAGCACTGAATTTGCAGCAAGCACGCTAATTAGTCTGCTCATTCAGTATGAATGTTTGTGAATAGTAACGACCCTTTGTTGTATAATCCAAACCAAGATAGCTGTTCAGTCCAGGAATAACAACCAAAACCACACTGGAGTGAGAGGTTAAAATTTATTAACTATGAACCAATGATTTAGTGCTTTCATAAAAAAACTTCATCAGAATCATCATACACTTCCATCTTCCACATCTAAATACCCCACCCATGATCACACATCCAGTAAAAATCCCCAGTCAATTAACATTTAAATCAAACAAATAAATGCATCAAGAAATAAAGTAACAGAAAAATATATATCAAATATTCATATAGTAATTAATTAAATATTAAAATACAATATAAATAAAAAAACAGAGTGACAAAAATATTGTACATTTGAACCTCACAATACAAAAAACGCCACTTGAAAAAAGTCTGAAAACTTGCACTACCTTGCTATTGAAATTCAGGAGTACCTTCTACACTATCTATGATTTTAATTTTAAAACACAGGTAATGGACAAACTTTCATTGAGGCCGGGGGGGGGGTAGTGGCATTGAGTCTAAGATGCCAGCTTAGCTCTCTTAGTCCAATGTATCTTCCCACGGTCCACCCCTAAGACCCCTTTGCACTCTTTTCTAGTACAAAAATGCCAATACTGATCTCTGTTATCCCTAACATGTTTGGCCAAAGCATTTTTCATGTCCCCTTTCTTTATGTCCAACTCGTGTTCATACAAACATTCTCTGAACGTCCTCTTTGTCTTTCCCACATAAAAATGTTCACATTTCAAACACTTAGCTAAATAAATGATCCCAATAGAATTACAATTACTGTAGGCCTTGGACCGAATATTACAATGGTTCACCTCAATCCGGTCCCCTTCCAAGACCACCTTGCACTGTGCGGAACTCCCACACTTGTAGGTTCCCCATTTTCTGTTGGTAACATTAGGACCACAATCAATGGTTGCATGTTCCAGGAAGTTTTTAAAGTTTTACCTCTCCTGAATACTATCCCCAGTCTGTCCCCTGCTATGCTGGCCATGTCCTTCAAAAGGGAAAAAATGTTCCAGTACTTAAGTAAAATATCCTTAATTTGAAATGCCTCAATACAGAACTGAGTTATGATGGCCCCCTGCAAATCCAAACTACCATTATTCTTTTTCCTTTTAAATACATCCCCACCAGGAGCCATAGGGGAACAAATAAGGGAAGAATATCCCCACTGGCCTCCTGGATTTGATGTCATCAACCACCTGTGTCACCAATCCTGCTGGGTAACCCCTACAAGAAAACATGTTACCAAGTTTTTCACACTCCTGCAAGAATTGTTCTCAACTGGATACCATCCAGGCCAGGCAAATGTACTAACCCTTGACTATCCCAAACATTTGATGGGAGGGATGATTACTCTCAATAATGTAATATACTGTTACTATATGTGGGTTTCCGAGAGATAGTACTAACCCAATTCTTATTGACCAAACCTTTGGAAATGGTAAGGTCCAAGTAATTGATAGAAAAATAATTCTATTGATGGGTAATCCTCAAGAAGGAAGTAGATGAGTTCAAAAAATCCATGAACCCTCCCCAATTTCGCCAACAGTTCTATCCCACACTATAAAAATATCATCCAAAAAAACGGAGGTATAATCTCCATGGTTTAACCCCAAATTGTGGGAAAAGAACATGCCTCTCACACTGTAACAGGATGATATTGGCAAAGATGGGGGCACATGCAGCCCCCATCGCTACCCCTTTTCTTTGTCTAAAATACTGACCTTCAAGGTACACAAAATTGTATTTCAATACCAATTTCATACACAATACCAACACATTGACCGTATTCTTGTCAAAAGCAGTACGTTCACATAGAAAATCGTGGAGCCACTCAAGTCCCAGCTCATGCGGAATGACATTAAACAATTCAACCACATCTATGGTAATAAAAACACACTGTTCAGAAAATTCCACATTTTTCATTTTCAATAAAAAGTCCCAGGAATCTTTGCATATATGACTGAATGAATCCAAAAAATTCTTTAACATGATGTCTACATATTTGCCAAGGGGGGTGGGTCTTAGACTTTCTGGCACTAACAACTGGCCTCATATGTGGATTAATAGTACTTTTATGTATTTTGGGAATGCCAAAAATACCAGGTACAACTGGATGGTTAACATGAAAATAGCCGTATACATCCTGGGAAATGTCGTCCTTGTCCAGCATGTCCTGCAGGTAAACATTAATACATTGATAGGCCAATTTGATCAAACTCAAAGAGGTTTCTTCATACAGATCACTCCCACCCCCTTTATCGGGTTTCATAACCCTGAGATGTCTGTTGTTTGAAAGTTCTCTCAGCAAATGAGATTCCTGGGCATTTAAATTGTCATAAACATGTGAACCTTTAACCTTCAAATTCATAAATTCAAATTTCCCCAGCTTTTCAAAAATAATTAGTGGTAGTGGCAAAGGAGGGTTAAATAAACTACTTCTTTTTAAAACCTCCCCTAATCCATCTGACTCCCCTCTAAACAAGATCTTGAAATAAATCTTAATAAGGAACAGTTTTAGATCAATTAACAGTTTATGAATTCTATAACTCACTGAGGGGAACAAAAAGGTCACCCCTACTTAATAAATTTGCATGTTCAGTACTGCAATTAAAATCACTGTAATTATATAAGGCAAAGTCACCTGCTTGATTATGAATTACTTCAAAAACATCATTTTCAACTTTTTCAGTGACAATACATCCATCAATATAGTCAAGTCCCATGTCCGTTACCATTTCCGATTGAAGGTACGCTTCTCCTGCCGATAATTCCCCTGATGGTATCCCCAGGAGTTGTGATAATTACTGTTGGCCCTGTTCTTGTGGTTCTGGATCTGTTTGAACTTCTGGGGCTCGTTTGCCTGATTTCCACCTAAAGGGACTTCCATTTGAGCGTGGGCCTGGTTATCTAACCTGGTAGATCCCTCCCATTGAGGGACGTTATCTATTTCTTTGTTCCTGTTGGTTGCTGGTGGTTTCCGCATATGCTACACGGTCCCTTTTGAATTTTTTCTCCTTAGTATTCCTAATTTTATTTAAATTATAGTCCACCCTTTTGAAAATAGTCACATAACCTTTTTTGTGATCTGTGAACAATAAATCATTATTAATAACATTATCCAGTCTTTCTGACTCATTAATCAGAACATCAGTTTCTTTCTGATTATTTTTGACCAGGCACTCCAACAGTTCACATCCGTGACAGTAAAATAGTTGAATTAGTTCCTCGTCAAACAGGGAATTGCTCTTACCCCATTGGAGAAATTCCAAGACCAGAGACCCTGAGGAATCCTTCTAACCTTAGTGCATTCACGCAAATAGGCGTTCTCAAGCTGTAGCTTTTTGCACTTGAAAATGGATTTTTCAAAGAAAACCGTAGCGTTCCTAAGGGTCTGTGGCTCTAAGTTATTGCCAAGTTCCTCAAAAGAAAACAGTCCCCTTAAGCCACTGTTTGAAATTGATAGAAGACACATTTATTTCATTGTCCAACTCACCACTGAGAGGACCCACAGATGGATTAATTCTTTGCCCAGCAGTAAGCAAACAATAAGGAGTTTGCAAAAATTCATAGACTTTTTTGGATATGCGATCACACTTTTGTTGAATATTGTTAACCTTCACAGTTAACTCTTGAAACAATTGGGTTAAAAGCCCCACAATCTGGTTTAATTTCTCTGTGTCATTCAGTTCTAATCCCGGCCAAGACTTGCCGCCCAACAACACAAAACTGTAGAACCACAATAACAGGACAACCCAAATACAAAGTAATCCAAACCAATGCAGCTGTTCAGTCCAGGAATAACAACCAAAACCACACTGGAGTGAGAGGGTAAATTTATTAACTATGAACCAAGGATTTAGTGCTTTCATAAAAAAACTTCATCAGAATCATCATACACTTCCATCTTCCACATTTAAATACTCCACCCAGGATCACACCTCCAATAAAAATCCCCAATCAATTAACATTTAAATCAAACAAATAAATACATCAAGAAATAAAGTATCACAAAAATATATATCAAATATTCATATAGTAATTAATTAAATATTAAAATACAATATAAATAAAAAAACAGAGTGACAAAATTATTGTACATTTGAACCTCACAATACAATAAGCACCACTTGAAAAAAGTTTGAAAACTTGCATTACTTTGCTATTGAAATTCGGGGGCACCCTCTACACTATGTATGATTTTAATTTTAAAACACAGGCAATGGACAAACTTTGGCTCCTGGTGGGGATGTATTTAGAAGGAAAAAGTATAATAGTTTGGATTTGCAGGGGGCTTTCATAACTCAGTTCTGTAATGAGGCATTTCAAATTAAGGATATTTTACTTAAGTATTGGAACATTTTTTCCCTTTTGAAGGACATGGTCAGCATAGCAGGGGACAGACCCTGAATAGTATTCAGGAGAGGAAAAACTTTAAAGACTTCCTGGAACATGCAACCATTGATTGTGGTTCTAATGTTACCAACAAAAAATGGGGAACCTACAAGTGTGGGAGTTCTGCACAGTCTAAGGTGGTCTTGGAAGGGGACCGGATTGAGGTGAACCATTTTAATATTCGGTCCAAGGCCTACAGTAATTGTAATTCTGTTGGGATCATTTACTTATCTAAGTGTTTCAAATGTAAACACTTTCATGTGGGAAAGACAAAAAGGTAGTTTAGAGAACGTTTGTATGAACACGGGTTGGACATAAAGAAAGTGGTCATGAAAAATGCTTTGGCCAAACATGTTAGGGATAACAGAGATCATGGTTTTGGCTTTTGTGTCCTAGAACAAGTGCAAAAGGATCTTAGGAATGGACCATGGGAAGATATATTGGAGGTAAGAGAGCTAAGCTGGCAACTTAGACTCAATGCCACTACCCCCCCGGCCTCAATGAACGTTTGTCCATTACCTGTGTTTTAAAATTAAAATCATACATAGTATAGAGGATGCCCCCGGATTTCAATAGTAAGGTAGTGCAAGTTTTCAGACTTTTTTTCAAGTGGTGTTTATTGTATTGTGAGGTTCAAATTTACAATATTTTTGTCGCTCTTTTTTTTATTTATATTGTATTTTAATATTTAATTAATTACTATATGAATATTTGATATATACTTTTATGTTACTTTATTTCTTGATGAAAGTATTTGTTTGATTTAAATGTTAATTGATTAGGGATTTTTATTGGATGTGTGATCATGGGTGGGGTATTTAATTTAAATGTGGAAGATAGAAGTATATGATGATTCTGATGTCTTTTTACAAAAGCGCTAAATCCTTGGTTCATGGTTAATAAATTTTAACCTCTCACTCCAGTGTGGTTTTGGTTATCCTGGACTGAACAGCTACCTTGGTTTGGATTACTTTGTGTTTGGCTTGTCCTATTATTGTGGTTCTACAGTTTTGCTTTGTTGTATAATGCCCAGCACAAAGCACTCTAATATTTTGAATGCACTAAAGGATTAATGTCTTAATTTGCATTTGTCAACTGCATCATACTTAGTTGTTTCAAGGACTATCTTTAATGAGTATTGCTGTGGTTTATTTCTTATACAAGACAATATTCAGCACTGACAAGCATTTGAGAGGTCTGTGTATTAGAAATGCTGCTAGTGCACAGTTATCATCTAACATTTATCAGAGTCTGAGATAACATTTATATTTCTAAGTACATTTAGAGATAATTCAAGATATCTATTACTGTGAAACAGACACAGGCTTGGAATTGATTTATCTTGACAGCTAACTATTCAATGCAATTGTGTTTTTTGCATAGAGGCTTTTTTATATTTCTTTTTTATACATTATATAGGTTATCAAAGTGTATCTGAATCAGACTGACTTCTGGTTATGGCAGGCAAATTAAGTTAGCTTTTGCAGTGCTCAAGACCTCCCTAGTACAAAAGTGTAAAAATCAAAACATCTGTAGAAAATTTGTTTTACTTCTGAGCTCTTCCAGCTGCTAAATAGGATGACAATGTGTCAAGCTAAAGAAAATAACTAATACAGACATATTTAAAAACTCAAAAAATCTCCAAAGCATCTTACACCACCATGTTACAGAAATACAGGACTAGAATTTGCTAACCTTCTTACCAGAAGGACACTAAGTGGATGATCTGCCTGATAATATTAAGCTAATGCAAGCTATCTTAGAACTTTAAAGAGATGGCACTAGCAACATGAGGCATGATATTTTTTTCCCATTATGAAATACAAATAAATGAATTGGGTAAGACAGTCATTGAACATGACCCGAAACAAAAGGAACGTGAAACACAAAATGAATTTATAACATAAAAAAGTATACTTTTATAATTAATAATGGTGAAATAAAGGTAGCTGTGCAAAAATAAAGGTGCTTGGCCTTCATAATTAAGCAGAAGGCAAGGATGTGGCTCAAGATCACTGGATCCTGAACATGTATGTGAATCTACAAAGTCTTGGCCAGTATTAATCATATTTTACATATATATATATATATATATATATATATATATATATATATATATATATATACACATACATATACACACACACACACACACACACACACACACACACACACACACACACACACACACACACACACACACACACACACACACAAGTTTAAAGCAGCATGGACTAAACTCTCAGTTTTTGACAAAAATAATCTGTAACAAGGATTACTATAAATTAGTTGCTGAACAAAAGAAGGTACAGTATTTGGTGCCAGCACTCAAGAAACAGGGAATTAAGAATCTTCTTCTTCTTTCGGCTTTTTCCCGGTTAGGGGTCGCCACATCGGATCACCAGTCCACTCATGATTGGCAGTGGAGTTTTACAGTGTCGAGTTGCCAGCCCGGAACCCAACCTTCCACAGAAGGCACACACACGCACTCACACCTAAGGCCAATTTAGAGTGCCCAATCCACCTGCAGCATGTCTTTGGGATGTGAGAGGAAACCGGAGCACCCAGAGGAAACCCACAAGACCACAGGGAGGACATGCAGACTCCGCACAGAAGTCACCCCAGCTGAGTATCGAACCAGAGAACCTCATACTATGAGGTGACAATGCTAACCATTGCACCACCGTGGCAGCCCAGAAACAGGGAATTAAGAATAATGTTCTTTATTCAAGAAACAGGGAATTAAGAATAGTGCTCTTTATTCTTTCTCACTAAGAAGAGTCAAATCTGGACTGATTTCAAATAATTCTTTCCAGACTTGAATAGTACTTGGGAAGGAATCCATGCATGTGAGTACTTAGCTCCAGATTCACATATATTCTGACTCACCACAGTATCTGATAAAGAAGACATACCCTTCCTTCTCCAGTAAAGCATCTAAATTTAAAGAACCTTTCACCTTCAAAGAGCTGACTGGAGTATGTGCAACTTCATGATTCTCTCTCAACTATCAGAAGAGGGGATTAGAAAACATTGAGCAGGTGTTAGGCTGTTAGGTCTCCGTTGTGTGAAGATAGTATCATAGTTCACTAAAAACATAGTTAGGCAATTTCTTCTTGTTGAAACTAATTCACAAAAAATATGCAATAGTTTTTGTTGTTGCCATTTAAAACAGTACTTTGATTTGTATTGCTGACACAATGAAAGAGTTTTTCTATGGGGAGCAGGACATTATGTTAAAGTTCATTTGGTATGGTGGAGGTGTTTACCCCTGGAAATGTTTCCAACCACAGTTTTACTGTTTGTTGTGTTTTTGGCAGGAATGAGGGACTTTTGTTTAACAAGTCAGGACATATTGATTTGACTGGAAACATGAGGCTGGTTGTAGTAGTCTTGAAGAGAGCATGGTCTGACAATAGCATTGATAGTGTCTAAAATTAAGGAACCATTATCACCTGGCCTTCTGATGTTCATATTTTTGTTAGTTATGTAAATCGAAAAGATAGTGCAAGGAAGGCTTATTTTCTCCTCTGTGCTGCTTTTGTGGTTCGGGGAGAGTCATAACTGCTTCTATGAAGCTTGAAGAAGTATAGCACTAGCAAATCTCAAATTGTTTGCATTCTGGTTTTTTTTATAATTCTTGTGCTTGAAAGCTAGTTTCTAGGGGGACTTATGTTTAATTCGGAGAATGAAGTTGGCTCAGTAAGTAGAGCAATATGTTTGCACCTCTTTCGTCTGCACTACATTTCACATTTGGCTTCTGTATTTGTCAGCTGTAGGGCTGGACATTGTTACAAAAATGATTACATTGCATTATTATAATCGGGCAGATAACAGCCCATTGCTTTCTAAGTCCAAAGTGACTGAAGTTATCGTTTTCCTTATTACTGGCTACAACAGAGTGAGATTAATTTACAAAGAACCATTTGCTTTCCCAAGATCTTTTTTCCTTCCTTGTCTTTAGTGTTTAATCCCAGGCTGTTATCAGGACTAACAAAGCATGGTTTCCTCTAAACATTAATGTCTTTACTGAAAAAAGGTCAATATGTGAGTGTGTTTTCTAGTAATGAACCTAGAACTAAGCATAACACACTGTGTTCAGACCAGTGGGTTAAACTAGTAAGTGAGTGCATCCCAGTCACCTGGAGTAATAATAACTGGCATATGAGCTGCAGTACGATTTGTATGCTGCCATGTAATTTGCCATCTAGGCTGCTGTCTATACTTTGCTGCTATGTCATTGGTAGGGTTGCCGACTGTGCATGCCTGGTAGGTTCTCAGCACCAAACGGCAGAGAGCAAAGGGAAGATAAAATACCATATAGGAAGGATGATTAACAGTTAGGCGTCAGCAGCACTGAAGGAAAGGGGCATACTGCAGTACCGCATTAATAGTTCACACTGTGCTGTTTTCTTCACAGATAGTTTCACGATAGAAGTGGCTTCTTCATTAGCTAATAGTTTGATGACTAAGAGTGACTTAGGATGGCTTATTTCTTTCCTTTTCCCAGGAGAGGTGCTTAAAATATAAATGAAGTTCAAGCTAAGACAGTTCTGGGCTATAATGTCATCACTGCAGCCATGCCGCGTACCTTGGGACTGTTGTGCTTTTGTACATCTCTATAATGTCATCACTGCAGCCATGCCCCCTACCTTGGGACTGTTATGCTTTTGTACATCTCTATAATGTCATCACTGCAGCCATGCCCCCTACCTTGGGACTGTTGTGCTTTTGTACATCTCTATAATGTCATCACTGCAGCCATGCCCCCTACCTTGGGACTGTTATGCTTTTGTACATCTTTACAATGTCATCACTGCAGCCATGCCCCGTACCTTGGGACTGTTGTGCTTTTGTACATCTCTATAATGTCATCACTGCAGCCATGCCCCCTACCTTGGGACTGTTATGCTATTGTGCATACTTTTGTAAATAGGATTTTGTAAATAGGATATTTATTATGCTAGTAAATTAGCTGTAATTACTATTTGCTTATCTGATTGCCGTTGCTTGTAACCTATTATGCAGTACTTTTAGGGGCTTGTCAGTCTTCATATTTTCCAGATAATATTCTCATTTTAAAAAAGAGAAAGAGGGTCGTTAACTGGAACCCTCCTACCTAGGGTTAATTCTTGACTGGAAATAGAGGCTGACTGTAAATGAAATGCCTTAAAGTGGTCATCACCTTTCCAAGCATTGGTCATTGCTTTAATAGGCTAGATGAGTGCATGAGCAGCTAATATTAACGGGTTTAAAGTTCAGTAAAGAGTAATAAGACTTGAACATATGTAAAGAAAAAATGCAGATACCTTCTACTTCTGGAGACACATCAATCCTCTCCATCTGATTAGATTCTAGAGGTTTGGCAGACATGGGAAGGAAAAACAGCAGATTTTAAAGAATACCTGTAGTACTTATTTATCAATATGTGATTGAGATGTATGCTCAAATAGCCAAAAAATCCAAATCCAAAAAATGCCATGAATCCTTAATAAAGCTGTCTAGTTTCTGCACCAGGGGATTTAAAAAGTGATCTAAAAAAGATCACTCCCAGAAGCAGAAACTATCGGTCTAAAGGGCAGTGGAAAAACCTGACTATGCAGGTTAGAAATTCCAAAAAGGACTGCTGTTTTAGGATGTTCCACATGAAGAAACTTGTAACAGTCAAAAGAAATCAAGCCACTGACTAGCAATTCAAGCAAGACATTGTGAACATACTGACACTGCAAATGAATGTCAGCCAAAGTCACAGCTCTATTTTCCAAAGGATTGGTTAACATCTTTTCAATTTCATTAATATAGTCAGATTGATACATAATAATTAAACCACTGCCTTTTTCAGTTTTCATAAACTGTAAATCAGGTTTATTACTAAGTTTAACCAATGCTTTCCTTTCTTTGTTGGCTAAGATAAAAAACTTATTGTCAACATCACCTTCAGTCATTCTCAAAAATGTCCTGCTCACATAAATTGTGAAAGGCAGAGATAGTAGCCTGTAAGGGAGGGTTGAAGCAGCTAGATTTCTTAAAAACACCATCATCACTGTAGTCATTATCTTGAAAAACATAAGCTAAATTAAGCTTTCTATAAAACAGTTTCAAATTGAACAAAGTGTTTTCAGCACTTGCTCTTTTGCTAGGTATAAAAGACAAACCTTTCTGAAGAAGACTAATTTGTATACCATTAAATTCTCTTTGGAGAAATTGTAAATGTTGTCTGATAATGCACTGCAAAGTTCAAAAAACTCATTCTTTGAACCAACATTTGGTATCTCCACTTCCAATGTCTGCCTCTACCCTAGTTGGACCGGTCACCTCTGGTTGAGGAGGTATGTTGATTGGGCAGAAGCATCATGCCATTCTGAATAGGAGCAGTCCATTTGTTGGCTATCCCCTTGGATCTCCGTGGGGGCTTGATTGATAAAAAATCTACACGTCCATGTTTTCCAGCATCTCCTACACCTTCCAAAGGAAATTCAGTGCCCTCACTGCTGAAAATGTTATCTCCACAAACGCCAGGAAGTGGAAAGGCATTACCTGCATCACAGGCTGTGATGTCTGTAATCATGTTCTTCTTTTTTCTTTCAACTATAGTGAGAGTCCCTCTATTTAGGTTAGTAAAGATGTTGTCAACCTCAGCCTTAATGTGCTGTTGAGTCGAAAATCTCAAAACACTTACATCCATGGCCTGGATTTTTTTGTTAAGAGACTGCACCAAACGTTCATTGTGTTCTATTAACGGTTTTAACAGTTTCAGCCCTGTATTATTAAAAACCTCAGTTAGTTGTTTATAAAAAATATCATCCAGAGACAAGCCATTAGGGAACTTATAAACTCTAAGACATTTTGGGACGATCTTCAAGTTAATACACTCCAAAAAATAAAAGTTTTCCTAGAGGCTTTGATATTTGTTAAGCTTCTTGTTAAAACTTTTTAACAAATCATGCACATTCGTACTTTCATTTTTGTTACTGGAGCAAGTTTTGTTAACATTAAGTTGCCCCAAAGGGTTAGACAAATTATGGAAATGATTTTCAGAACCAGTACCGTTGTTACACATTCCCTGGTTCTGGAGCCTGAACCACCTCGAGTGGAATATTCACCACCATTTGACAGAGCATCAGAAAAAGCCTGAGGTGCACCAAAAGTACACCACTGACTGCAATGTCTAGGAAACATAGAAACATAAGACTGTAGATTGTCCAGACTACTTTTTAAATGTTCTGTAGTCAGTCGCATATCCTCAGGCACTGTATGCAGCGTGAGAGTAGTGTCCAAATCACCGTCTTCCATGTAGGCCATATCAACAGGCTATAAATCAAAAGCCAACACAAACAAAACACTCAGATGATGAATAGCACAAGTTAATGCAAACATCTGCAGATAGGTACCAGTTGTCATTTGTTCAGTTTTCTGATGAAGTCCCTTGTGGATGAAAGCACTCAAAAATAAAATATCTTTAAAAAGATTCCATTTTCCTGTGGTGCCTATCTGTGGATGCTTTCATTGTTCAACCATGTAACTGTAGCAAACACCTTGCTACAGTTACCAGCATTATCTTCAACCAGAAATTCAGTATCACCATTCATTTATGAAGCCAAGATATCCTTGCAGCTTCATAAATACAGTCTAGTAGTGCATTCAAGCCCCATCAGTCCCTGCTGATTGCACATCCTAGCAGACTGTACCCAGGGCAGCCACCTCCTTCTCCCTGCATTAGTCATAGTTATGAAAAATTCTCTTGCCAGGACACACATAAACGCATCTTAACACAGATTAGCTTTTACATTTCTCAGAGGAACTTAATGTTCAAGTCAAGGTTTCTCCAATAAACAAGCTTAAACAGCAAAATCATCAACAGACTTGTTCATAGGTTCATAGGTTTATACTAGGCTATCTGCCCTAAGGCATTTATAAGCCTAGCCCAAATTTTTGTGGCTTACACCACCCCTTATATGAAAAAATACTGTGCCCATTAGTTTGTTGTGCCTCTGTCCAGCAGTGACACAGAGATGATTCCCAGGATAAACCTATGATCTCCCATCCACAGGTCAAGATTTCTCTTGAACAGAGCCAGCGAGGTGCTCTGCCTCACATGGACCGGGATTTTATTCCACAGCATAGGGAGTCTCTGAGTGATAAATCTATCCCTCCAGCACATCCTATTCATATCTGTGCTAAGGATTAAGTCGCTTGCTCTAGTGGTTTTGGTGGATTTGGATTTTTTGAGGTGGAGCATGTCCATTAATTCCGGGTTGGACATGGCCTTGTATGTCAGGCACATGTCATCTCTGAGCAGACGGTATGCAACTGAACAGAGCTGGAGTTTCTTCAATCTGGCAGCATATGACAGATTTTGGAGTACCTTTATCCTTTTGGTGAGGAACTTTTGGGGTCTCTCCGATTGCTGCAGATGTCGGGTGCGATACATCCCGAATGGGGCATTGTACTCGATCATTGGTCTGATAAGTGAAGAGTACAGGGGAACAATGACCTCACTAGATCTGGATGTGAATCCCTTCATGATCAGGTGGGCAATGTAGAAGGTCTTTCTAACCACTTTAGCAATGTGAGTGTCAAAAGAAAGGCCACTGTCAACCTGGGTCCCCAGGTCCCTGATAACCTCTTCTGTGCTTAGTGGATTGCCACCTATATGGTAGCTTGGGGTTACCTTGTTTTTCCCGAAGGGTATGACTATACATTTTTGGTGTTTAACTTCAGGCCATGGCTCTGGCACCAGCTATCTGTTTCCGTGAGTCCCTTCTGAAGGATATCCATGTCCGATGCACTTTCCACTATGGCACCCAGTTTGCAGTCGTCTGCAAACTTTGTCAGCCTAAGTCCTCCCATGTTGGCCTGTACTTCTGAGAAGTAGATGCCGAACAATAGGGGCCAAGGACCGAGCCCTGTGGGACACCGCTTGTGACCGGCTTGGAGTCTGACATAGCGCCAGCAACTCTAACCCTGTGGGTTCTGTCCTTAAGCCAGTTTGCAACCCATCTTGTGACATATGGGTTTACATTTAAGCTGGTAAGTTTTTCTACAATACCCGAGTGGGGTATTGTGTCGAAAGCCTTTGCAAGGTCAAGGTAGGCTGTATGGACTGCCTTTCCCTCATCAATGGCCTTGGTCACTGTTTCGAAGAAGTCGACCAAGTTCAAAAGGCATGATCTGCCCTTGCTGAAGCCAAACTGGGTCGGGTCCAATGTCTGCAAGTCCCCTATATCTTTGTTTATGAGCTCCATTATGATCCTCTCCATAGCTTTGCAGACTAGACTTGTTAAGCTTATGGGGCGGTAATTACCAGGGTCCGTAGAGGCACCGCCTTTGTGGAGTGGGACCACAGTTGCCGTCACGCCACTCCTTGGGCACGTATCCTTTGGTAAGGCTGAGATTAAACAGCTGCCTTATGCGGGTTTAATTCCTCATTTAGCTCGTGTAGCACACAGCCGGGGACACCATCCGGTCCCATTGATGCTGTGTTTTTAGCTTTAGAGAGAGCAGCTTTCACCTGCACATTTGAGATGTCTGGGAGGCTACACTCTGCTGGGATAGTTATCTCTCCTTTAGGGGAGGGAGGGTGAAGTTTGCACTGAACCTGTCTGCCAGTATGTTGGCAATGTCTGTGGGTTCAGTGATATTTGTATCATTTTGGACTAATTCTGAGCATATCTGGGAGTTTCCACCCAGGTTCCTAACATAGCTGAAAAAGGCCTTATGATTGTCCTTTGAATCCATGGCAATTTTTCTCTCAAAATTGGCCTTAGTTGATTTTATGAGTGCTCGTATTTTTTACTAATAATGATCAGGGGTGACTTCCCTTTTATGGATTTTGTTCTATCATGTAATAGCTTTCTCCTCTTATTGTAAAGTTTGTTAATGGCTGGGGTCCACCAGACTGGACGTTTGCTCTTTGTGGAAAGAGTCTTGGTTTTATTTGGGATTGCCTGATTCATGCAGTCCTGGAGGTGTTCATAGAAGGCATTTGTAAGGGCTTCCACAGCTTGGGTTGTGGTTTCCACTGGCTCAGGGGCCTTGAAGGATACCACACCAGTCTTGAGTAGTGTGAAGTTTGCTTTAGAGAAGTTCTTCACTGTGGTCTTTTTGTTTGGGGTGGGGCGGGATGTGGATTTCCAGTGAGATTAGTTTATGATCAGATCTCACCAATGAGGGATATACTTCCGGTGTTGAGCATTTTGTCCCCATGTTTGTGATAATGAGATCTAGTATATTTTCTCCTCTCATGGGAACAGTGACTAGCTGTTCCATGGCATTTGAATTTATGAACTCCAGGAACCGTTGGGCTAGAAAGTTAGGGCTTGAGTAATGTTCCCAGTCTATATTCGGGTAGTTGAAGTCACCCAATATGATGGTGTTTGGAGATACATTTATACCCTCCAGTGTCTTCAGGAAGGCTGTGTGGGGTTCCTGAGTTTGAGAGGGTGGCCTGTAGCATGCTACAATTTGTAGAGCAGTTTTGCCTATGGTTAGTTGCACCTGGATGGTTTCCGAAGCTTTGTGCGTTGTCACCAACCTGGAGGTGTGGGTATCCTTTATGAATATGGATACACCCCCTCCTTTTGTGGTGTGGTCCGGGTTTTGGGGCGGGCATGATATGAGGTAAAACCTAATAGTGCCGGGGTGCTCTCAGGAGCCTTGAACCAGGTTTCAGTTACAGCACAGACATCGATGTTCTCCATACTGAGAAGGGCCTCGAGTGCGTGCATTTTGAGATTTAGACTTCTGGCATTGAGCAGCATTACCCTCAGTTTCTTCCCATTTTTGTTTTCTAGGGTGGTAGGTTTAGAATTTGAGCCTTGCCTAAAAAGGCACTATGGGGGTGGCAAGAGCCTTAGCCAATATCCGGAATCCCAGAGGTGACAGGTACAAGCCGTCCCTTGTGAAGCAGCGTGGCTTGTCAAGCATGTCATCCCAGGCAGACAGACACTGGATCCCCTTTGAATGACACCAGACATTAAGCCAATTGTTAAAGCTGATCATCTTGTCTCTATATTGTGGCATCATTCTTGGTGAAGGAAGGATACTGCTCAGGGTCAGGATCATACCTGCCTGGGCTACATAATCAGAGAGCTCCTCTATGTCTCTTTTCATGTAGTCCAGGGAGGTACGTCTCAGGTCGTTCACACCAGTATGGACAATGACTGTGTCATATTTGTACTTGCCGTGGAGTGACCAGAGTGCTTGTGTTATGTGGCGGATTCTAGCACCCGATAGGCAGTTTACTGTGACTCTCTCCTTGTTCAGCCTGGTGAGTGGGACGTCAGTGTGTCTGACTATGGAGTCACCTATGACAAGTATGTTTGGTGTTGTATTTGGCCTTAAGGGCTGTGACTGCTTTGCACACTGCTTTTGTGGTTTATGTGTTGCTTGTGGGGTGTCTTGAGGTAGCAGTTGTTTGGGTGTCTGCTTTGGAGGCCTCTGCTGTTTAGGTAAATTTTTACTGAGAGCCTCCGAGTATGTCTTTGTGTGTTTATGTGTTTGATTCAGTGGTGTGGTAGCATTATGTGAGGCTGGTTTGGTGGTGTGGGTAGTTGCCTTCTCCTCCTGTCTGGTCTTGCCAGTCCTGAGTTGAGAGAGCTCAGCCTCCAGTTTGGCTAAATAGCTGCATCTCTCGCAAGTATTTGTGTTATGTGGGAGGAGGAGAGGGTTGTCTGTGTACATGAGGCAGTTATAACATTGCCTCAAGATTCCCAGATTCACCAGCTGGACCGGAGAGGAGACTGACAACTGACCTTTGGACATGCTAGAATAATATTGGGAATTCCTTAATAATTGAAAACAAGGGCCAGTGGGGAGTGAGGGTGTAGTGCTTTTAATTTTTAGTGCTGACTTATATAATTGCTTTAGTGAGCAAGTGCCAGGTAACTTGAGTGCAATGTGTTACAAGTAACTAAATGCAAAACCGATAAACAGTAACTTTCTTTCAAGTGAAACAAGGAACAAGTACAGTAAGCAATGCAGATATCACTAGTGACCCACAGAAGTGCTGAGAAGCCGCATATTAGGTGGAATTAGCTTCCAGGGAAATAACAAGCAAACAAGCAACAAGCATATACACAAAGCTAGATTCAGCAGGCCTGCATCTAATCTATGCTAGAGCAAACAAGGTGTATCAATTTCAGTAAGATACAGTTCAAATATTCAGGCACTATAAACCTTTAACCAGAAATTCCCAGCTCAGAAGGGCAGAGCCCAGCCTCTTCTCCCACAAGAGTGCAGACCACGAGCCTTCTTAATGTAAAATAACTGGCCTGAAGCCCAAGTGCCTAAACCAGAACTAATACCCTTGGACACTGGGCTCTCAATCAGCAGTTCCCAACTTAGAAGGATGAAAGCTACCTGTCCTGCCACCACAGTGCTTGCCACAAACCTTCCTAATGTAAAACAACTGGTCTGAAGCCAAAGTGCTTAATCCAAAAGACTTAGAATGATTGCTACACTTTAATCAAGTTACAACCAAGCAGTAATAAATACAATTGAATACTTTAGAGAATGTCTGGATTAGTGCTCAAGTTACACAAACAAAGCTAGATCCAGCAGGCCCGAATCCAGTCTATGCCACAGCAAACAAGGCGCACCAACTTCGGTAAGAAGCAGTTCAGATATGCATGCACTATAAGCCTTTAACCAGAAATTCCCAGCTCAGAAGGGCAGAGTCCAGCCTCTCCTCCCACAAGAGTGCAGACCACGAACCCTCTTAATGTAAAATAACTGGCCTGAAAGCCCAAGTGCTTAAACCAGAAGTAATACACTTTTAGAATAACAGACACTGAGCCCTCAATCAGCAGTTCCCAACCTAGAAGGATGTAAGCTACCTGTTCTGCCACAACAGTGCAGACCACAAACCCTCTCAGTGCAAAACAACTGGTCCGAAGCCCAAGTGTTTAAACCAAAAGGCTTAGAATGAGTTACACCAAGCAGTAATAAATACAACTGAGTATTTTTAAGTTGATGCAAAAGTAAAATGAAGTAGGTAGAAACACAAGTACAGTAAAAGCAGATAATTTTTTTTTTTTTTTTTTTTCTGAACAAGTGCTGAGATCAAAGAAACAGATCTGAGTGCTGAAACTAGAAAACTGGCTAGTTATAAGAAAAAAAACAAGCCAGAAGGCTTCCCTCAAACACAGAAGGGCCTGGGGGCACAGAAGCCTACAAATAGTCTATACCACTTAACAGGAAAGGCAGGAAATAAGCTTAATTTTTTTTTGTCTGTTTCCCAGATGCTCTCTTTGTATACAGTAGGAGTGCCTGAAATCAGAATATGATCTCACTGCACTCAGTTGAGTGAGCAAATGAGATGGGCCCAGAGGCAGGCTGAGGGGCGGGCAGTTTCAAGGCCACCAAGATTAACACCAAAACAAAAACAGGGAGGGTGGGTGGGAATAACTGAAGAGCAGAATAACTGCCACTTGAGTTAAATATTCCTTCAACACAGTTTAAATCAAATTAAATGCTGTATTTTTTAAAAAAAAAGTGCAGATAAAGGTACTTAAATTCTCTTATACGTCCAGTTGAATATAACCAAGTTCTTAGCTGGCCAAAGCTGAGGTTTTTAAGCAATAAAAATTTCACAATGCACCACTTAAAAAGGCAAGGAAAGGAAATCAAAGAATGTGGCTACCCCCACACCTGTAATTACTAGCAAATAACACACTAGCTTCAGTTCAAATTACTAAAGAGCAGAATAGCTGCCACTTGAGTTAAATATTCCTTCAACACAGTTTAAATCAAATTAAATACTGTATTTTTTTTAAAAAGTGCAGATAAAGGTACTTAAATTCTCTTATACGTCCAGTTGAATATAACCAAGTTCTTAGCTGGCCAAAGCTGAGGTTTTTAAGCAATAAAAATTTCACAATGCACCACTTAAAAAGGCAAGGACAGGAAATCAAAGAATGTGGCTACCCCCCACACCTGTAATTACTAGCAAATAACACACTAGCTTCAGTTCAAGTTACTAAAGAGCAGAATAACTGACACTTGAGTTAAATATTCCTTCAACACAGTTTAAATCAAATTAAATACTGTATTTTTTTTAAAAAAGTGCAGATAAAGGTACTTAAATTCTCTTATACGTCCATTTGAATATAACCAAGTTCTTAGCTGGCCAAAGCTGAGGTTTTTAAGCAATAAAAATTTCACAATGCACCACTTAAAAAGGCAAGGACAGGAAATCAAAGAATGTGGCTACCCCCACACCTGTAATTACTAGCAAATAACACACTAGCTTCAGTTCAAGTTACTAAAGAGCAGAATAACTGCCACTTGAGTTAAATATTCCTTCAACACAGTTTAAATCAAATTAATTACTGTATTTTTTTTAAAAAGTGCAGATAAAGGTACTTAAATTCTCTTATATGTCCAGTTGAATATAACCAAGTTCTTTGCTGGCCAAAGCTGAGGTTTTATAAGCAAAAAAAAAATTCACAATGCACCACTTAAAAAGGCAAGGACAGGAAATCAAAGAATGTGGCTACCCCCACACCTGTAATTACTAACAAATAACACACTAGCTTCAGTTCAAGTTACTAAAGAGCAGAATAACTGCCACTTGAGTTAAATATTCCTTCAACACAGTTTAAATCAAATTAAATACTGTATTTTTTTTTTAAAAAGTGCAGATAAAGGTACTTAAATTCTCTTATACGTCCAGTTGAATATAATCAAGTTCTTAGCTGGCCAAAGCTGAGGTTTTTAAGCCTGACAGTCATATCGTCTAAAGCTCATATGGTCGGCAGATATGGTCGACACATGAATATTAAGTAGTTCATTTGGTCGACAGATCATTAGGTCGACATTCTGTCAACATTATGTTGACAACAGGCAAGGATTTCCCTTGTCAGCACTGTGTGTGACCTCAGAGTTGTAATATATAACTAGCAGGTGGTGTGGGGAGCACAACCCCCCTGCAAAAACAGTAGTGTTATTTGCATGTGTCTGTCGACCATTTGAACGTTGACATTTTGAATTCGATATTATGAACTTTAGATGTAATGATATTGACCAAATGAACGTCGACCATATGACTTTCAATCTTTTGATAGTAAACCTATATATTATATATATATATATATATATATATATATATATATATATACATACAGACACACACACACACACACACACACACACACACACACACACACACACACACACACACACACACACACACACACACACACCAGTAGCCATCTCCCTTCCTCATGCAAATCTTCAGGTTTCCTTCAGGTAATCCTAAGCCTGAACTCAGCAGGGTCTGTGCTCTATGCCCAGGTCTCTCTTCAGCTTGAGAGTTAAACACCTCTGCTTTGGCTCACTCATTTATAAGAAGGGAATGTGACCTCACCCAGTCAGGGGAGGTGCAGCTCCTTCTCCAAGCCTGCCTCAGAAAAACAGCTCAGCATATCCCATAACAATTGCTAGGGGGAAATAATGCTACATGACCCTCCTTCAACTCATACCATTCATGAGGGAATAAAAATCACTGGCCAGCCAGATCCCACCTCAGCTGGCCCAAAAACTCACTGGGATGGATTGTGTCATTCTCTAAACAATATGTTGGTCCACACACTGCCTGGCAATGTGCCAGAGAGGTCTATAGTACATCACCGAATGCTTAAAAAAGTCAATAGTGATTAATCGACCCTATGTAAGCGAAAGCTTACAATGTCGAACTGTCAGAACAGCAACTTTTTTTCCAAGGGAAAAAAATCGCTGTTCCAAAAAAAAAAAATTACAAAAAAACATTACATTAAGTGTGGGGGAGGCTTCGCCCCCACACCCCTCAATGTGGGGGGGATGTGCCCTTCACACCCCCTACTTAAATATACCAACTCCGAGATCGCACTACAGTGATGAAAATAGCAAAGTAACGAAGCAGCCAAGCAAATTCTTTCCCAGGGAAAGAATTTGCTTAAAAGCCGCTTCGATATTTTGCCTTTTCAGTCTTTTAAGTTCGACCAAGATGCATTCGAAAGAATGCATCTTCGTTTTTGTAATAGGAACCCTGCCAGAGTTAAAGCCAGGTATACCATCTTAACTGTCATATGCTATATGTATTCCTGGGTATAATGAACTGTGGTTTTACATTCTAAATTATGGTTAAATGTGTGGTAAGCAAATGTAGAACACTGGATTTTGATTCATTCTTGTCACTGTGTCCCTCTTTTAGCTTAAAAAATGAATATAATGTCAGCCATAGTGATCTGTAGCACTAAAATATTCTTCAATGGATTTACTGTTTTATTGCAGTTTTTACTGCTTGGCCTTTCCATGAGTGTTGTTCTGGTATTAGTTATGCCTCTCAGGCTCAAATTTCTTTTATTTCCATCACAAGCTTTGAGTCTCTTGATCGAGAGTTTATAGCTGTGTGATATTTGACTTGAAGTATTTCTGAGGCGTTCCCTACACTCACAATGTGACTTATGTGTATCTCTGCAGCTTTGGCTTCTATAACTGATTGTTCTATGATTACCTCTGTAAAATTTTATTTAGCTATTTCCATGGATTTCAGACTCTTAAGTATTTCTGATGTTCTCTGTATTGGTCACCTCCCACAGCTTCAGAAAGTGGGCATGACTATACTGCTGTTTGTGGAAACCATTTACTTTTGGATGTTATGGCACTGCATCACTTTTGCTTGTTATGGCAGTATATCTTTTTTGTACTGTACTGTACTGCATCGTGTTAACTTAGCATGGATAAAAGGGTTGTCAGGCGCTGCTTTAGTTTACTGGTTGCTCTTTCCAGATTTAATTTTTATTTTATTTTCAGCATCCAGCCTTTAATACTTAGTGGTAAGCTCAATAAATGTATTGTACCTTTATTCAGCTCATGATGCAACTTCCTCTTCTCTTCCTGCAGTATATTATTAGGGCTTTCATTCTTCTGGCATTTCTGTTCTAGCATTTGGATATAAGTGCAATTAAGACTCTATTATTGCATCTCTGTAGGTCTTTGCTTATAGCATTTTTAAGCTTCTCACTGTTTAATGATTGCTGTCTACTTTCATTTATACTTTCAGGTTTCTTTTGATGCATTATCTGAGTGAATTTATTATTATTATTATTATTATTATTATTATTATTGTTATTATTACTATTATTACTTTTATGAGCACTTCTTTAAAGTCTCTAGGAGTTCTGACTTTAGTAACTCATTTCCAGCTTGCATATTCTGATATTTTCTTGAAGAGCTATGCATGTTGAAGCAAGGTCTCATTTGTCTTCTGTTCTTGCTTAGCCTTTTTACGCAAGCACATTTTCTTTAATAAATTCTAGTACCTTTTCCATAACTTCTAGATAAAAATCATCTTCTGTTCAGCATCATCCATTCCACCCCATTTAGAATCTCTAGACCTACTTATTTTTTCTGCTGTTTCATTTTGTATAGTTCCTGCACTGGACTGCAAAACATTCATTTGCTCCATTCACATTTTACTGTCCACAGCACTGTTTTGGATGCGACTTCATCGGTCAGTACCATTTTCTTTTGTGAAACCATATTGCTGTTGTATCTCAGAGGAGGATATCATTTGTTCAACATTCATGACAGTAGTACTTGTTTTGCTTTTTACTTTTGTCTTTCTCATTCTTAATCAAGGTGACTCACAATCAGTTTTAGCAGGTTTGCACAAAATGTTCTTCCTTACATTGCACAACAGTGAACGAATTTTTCACTTTTAGATGCTTTACTTTTAGAATTAATACCTCTTTCCTTTTTGTTGACAGTTGGTTTAACTCTTTAGAATCAACACCTCACACCAAGTTTAGCACAACAAAATACTGCCAGTGTTCTAGAGAAGCCACTTTGCCACACACACACCTCTTTTTTTGTTGCAAGTCTTTACTTATAATACCAGCAAATAGTTTCCTTTTCCAGACAGCTCTCTAGCTACAATGAAGATTCTCACTTATTTATGGAGCAAGTCTCTCCACAGACACAAGGAAAATGCTCTTGTAGGTATACCATTTCTTCAATCTTAACAATTCAGTACTAGAGAAAACTTTTTTATTAGATGTTTTATACACTTTGTAAAAGTTTCTCATTACTGTGGAGAAGACTCCTGATAAGATTTATTCCTGTATAAAGTTTTACATTGGATCCTAGACAAGTAATACAATTCAGTTCTATATACACTTGCCACAGAGAACACCTAATAAGATTAAATGCTGTACAGACTTCCATCATTTGTCAGTGCTTTCCACACACTTTACACTTTTTTTACCTCTCAAGATGCAGGGCTTAGAAAGGGTTTTTAGCAGTTTTCACAAATACAATAATTTCAGAAGTAATGTAGTTTTTAATAAAAGCAATGGAAGTAATTTTCACTTGCTTTAAGGATTGGGCAATTACATTTTCTTTTTCACTGTAAAGGCTCCCAGTCACTCGGGGTCCTTCTTTCATTAACCAGCTTTTCTTTCATTACAGAATGCTCCCACTTTCTTTAGTTGTTTTCAACACATAGTTAAATTAAATGCCACACAATTACCCCATAAGCATGTCATTCTTGATTACAGGACAATAAACTCAATATATACATGTTACTAGGTTTACTTCTGTAGATAAGTACTTTCAACCTGTTTCAGAAAGACCACACTAGTGAATGTTTAGCTCCATTACCTCTTCACACATTACTGTAGCTATAAACATACAGTGTAGTCACTATTTCCCATTGTACACACCAGAAATGTTTGATTTATTTTCTCAAAAAGACATCTAATCTGCACTAATGGCATTGAGGAATAAAGTCCAGACTATAACCCAGGCAACCAAAGTTTCAATAGCAGCACATATACTTGATAGAGCAGGGAAGAAGGATGGGTAAACACATCCTGAATGGAATGGGGAATATACCCAAGAGTACATGTGCACCAGTTGATTTCCCTAGTGGAAACAGGGTAATCAACTACATGTTGCCTCCTTGAGTGGGTAAGTTAGCCCTGCTGATGTCAGCCACTTGTGGAAGGAAGGGGTGCTTCTGTATTGATGTCCATTGCACATCCCACCCATATTCTGTCACAGGGGATACTCAAGAGTGTAACATCTCAACCCACATGTGATGGCTGCCTACATGATAGGTCATCCTGTTTGACGCCACTCTGTTGATGGGGGAATGAATGTACTAATTGGAGAGGAGGGATTGATGATCATCAGCTAGTATGGGCAGAGACTAACTTCCTCACAGATCCAGAATAACAGGTGCCCCCAGTAAACAGCTGTTTTGTGAACACAGACCTTGCACTGCCACAGTGTTTCCAGCACTTTTAAATCATTACCACCATGTTTCCACACCTTCCATTTATTGGTAAAACTTTCTTTCATTTCAGGACTCCCTAGCAATTTTTTTCTAAGCCATATGCAATTAGACACCACAATGTTTTATAATTCATTTCTTTCAGTTTCAGTTCAACTTTTAAAATGCAATAAAGTATGATTTTACAGTGGTCACTATATACATCAGTGATTTTATTCTATTCTGAAGCACATGATTTATACAATCAAAACATTTTTCCCCCAACATGTCTTTCACCATTTCAGTATATTTATTATGCATAGCTATAGCAAATAGCTTTCCAATAATTGACTATGCACTGGTTTTGGTAAGCAAACTTACAGCCATTTGTTATGTACTTCTTTAATAACCAACTTTTCAGCACTTTCATATCACTTTATTAAATCATTCAACAATACTTATCATTCTACCACTATTTTACATGTCATTCTATTAAACTAGGTTCATGAACCATTTAACTTATTTTATTTTGTGTCAGTTTTTTGATTCCACTGCCTTGCCTTTTTGTGTGACAGAGAAAATGACTTTTTAACATTCAGTTAAGAATTATTTCAACAACATTTCTTTAGGAGGATTGCTCCCCCATACCATTTGAATAGACTCACGATAACTCAGAAACGTTCTCATACCGTTTCATTTTGTATACATACAGCATAAACCACAGTTTGCAAAAAAGTAGCAGTTTCTCAACAAATGCACATACAATGCTCTCTCTCTCTTTCTGTATATATATATATATATATGTATATATATATATATATATATATATATATATATATATATATATATATACATTTCCTTCACTCTCTCTCTCTCTTTATATATACCTAACTATCTATTTCTTTATTTATGTACTGACATTTGATTACCGGGAAAGTCCGACTGGGTAGAAGCTCATTTTCATAGGATCATAGGATGTTACTATGCCAATGGCCCTAGGGCCCTTACTAGCCCAGCCAAGTTCAACCCTTGTTCCCTATAGGGCTTAGAGATATGGTCAATGACTACAAGCTGATCTAAATCAGCACTGACTGCCCCTATCCAAGAGGGACATGAGTGAAACCCCTGGGGTGAATTTATGGCTTCCTATCCAATTGTCCAAGTTATGCTTAAATAGGGTCAATGAGGGGCTCTGTTTAACTTGATGTGGAAGTTTGGTCCAGAGGAGTGTCTCTCCAGCACATCCTGTTGATGTCACAGGCTAGGTTAAAGTCCTTAGAGTGAGTGAATCATGTACCATTTGACTTAAGAATGTGCAGCATAGTCACTAAGGCAAGACCAGCGGTTGCTCTGTATGCAAGGCACAGATCGCCTCTCAGTAGTCTATATGATACAGACTATAATGGCAGTGATTTCAGTCTGTTCGTGTATATATTGTGCTGAAGACCCTGAATTTTCTTCTTGAGAAACCTTTGAGGTCTCTAGTTGCTGCAGGTGCCTGGTAAGGTACATACCAAAGGGAACATTGTACTCTATTATTGGCATGATGAGGGAAGAGTACAGGGGGTGATAACTTCTTTTGTTTTAGAAGCTATGTTCTTACTTATGAGGTGAGTAATGTAGAAGGCCTTCCTAACCACAGTGGAGACATGGTGATAAAAGGTAAGGTTGCTGTCAAGCTGTGTGCCCAAATCTTTCAATACTGATTTAGAGCTTAGGGTGTTGCTATTATTATGGTAATCCACAGGGACATTGCCCTTGCTGAAGGGGATGACAATCCATTTTTTTGCATTGAGTTTAAGTCCTTGACTTTGGCACCAATTATTGGTTTGAGTAAGCCCTTCTTGTACAATGTTGACATTTAGGGACTCAGTGACTGCACCCAGTTTGCAGTCATCAGCAACTTTGTCAGCCACAGAACTTTTGTTTTTGCTTGTACTTCTGAGAAGTAGATTCCAAACAATAGCAGCCTCAGCACTGATCCCTGTGAAACACCAGTGGTAACGGGTCTGCTGGTGGAGGTGGAATCCCCTATTTTGTCTGTATGTGTTCTGTCAGTTTGGCAATCTGCAAAGCACCTCACAATATATGGGTTGATCCCCAGCTGGGTGAGTTTTTCAATTTTACCTGAGTGGGGGAAATGGGTCAAAGGCTTTGGCTAAGTCTAGGTAGGCTGCATGCACAGATTGCCTTCATACAGGACTCTGGTGACATTCTTGAAGAAGTCCACCAGGTTCAACAGGCACAATCTGCCCTTGACAAATCCAGACTAGGTCAGGTCAAGCATTTGAAGGATTCCTATATCCTTGTTGATAATGTCCATGATGACTCTCTCCATGGCCTTGCAGATAAGACTTATTAGGCTTATGGGTCTATAGTTCCAGGGTCGATGGATGTACCCCATTTGTGCAAGGGGATGACAGTAGCTGTTTTCCATTCTGCAGAGACAAAACCAGTACTTAGGCTATGGTTAAAGAGAGTACTCAATATTAACAATTAGCAATTAACAATGCTAACTCCTTTTTTTAAACCATTTAGAACACACCCTAGGATGTTATCAAGTCCCATAGAGGCTGTTTTTTGGCCTTGGAGAAAGTGGCTAAGACCTGATATTTAGAGATACTAGGTGGAGAATAGGTAGTAGGAATGCTCAGGGGTATATGTGTTGGGGACGGGGGGGAGAAGTTTTCAATGAACCTGTCCTCTAGTAGGTTGGCTATTTCTGCAGGTTCAGTATATGTGGTACCATTCACCAAAGGTTCAGCGCACATCTGAGCTTTTCCTTCAATGTTTTGGATGTAGCTAAAGAATGCTTTCTGGTTATCCTTAGACAGGGATGGTAATTTAGATTCATAATTAGCTTTGGAGGACTTCACAAGATATCTTATTTGCTTGTTCAAATTGAGAAGGCTTTGCTTCCAACTCTGAGACCATTCCTTCATGTTCTTAGACAGCAACTTCTTCCTTTTGTTGTATAGCCTGTTTATGGCAGATGTCCACCAGGCAGGCTTGTTCTTTCTAGAGGATCTTGCTTTGGTCCTATCAGGTACAGCTGAGTCAATACAATTGTACAGATGTTTATAGAGAGTATTGCTGTATAAATAGCTTTGAAGCTGTTAATGCTGCCTCTTAAGAGACTGTAGTTGGTTTTGGAGAAGTTTTTTAGCCTAAATTCTCCTGTGGGGGGAGGGAGGTCTGATGAAATCATTACTTCAAATGAGACTGATCTATGATCAGACTTTACCAGGGAGGGCTGCACACTTGTGGTGGTACACCGATCTCCCATGTTGGTGAGTACTAGATCAAGAATGTTTGGGCCCCTTGTGGGAATGCCAACTATCTGTTCCAAGGCATTAGAGTTAACAAAGTCCAAGAACCTTTGGTGAGTGTGTTAGTGCACACATAATTTACACAGTCTCTGGATGGGTTGTTAAAGTCACCCATAACCAGAGTGTTGTTTAGTTGTATTTTTAGCGACTCAAGTAGATCCAAGTAAGCAGTGTGGATATCATGATTCATGGAGGGAGACCTGTAACTGATGATAACTTGGAGGAGGCCTGGGTAGAAAAACTCCAAATTATTGCAAAATGCTTTAAGAACAATAATTTTACAATCTTCAAAAATAAAGCAAAAACATCTGCAGTTTGAACAAATTAGACATAATATAAAAACATTGGTTAAGAATCAGTACAAGTTATATGACAATCATTTAATATTTAGAAAAAAATTAGACCATTTATAGAGAAATTAAAGGTAAGTTTGTCTAATACAAATAAGAAATGCAATATAAAGTGAAGGAAAAACAGGTTTATGGTATATTTAGAGAGAAAGTCATGGAAGAGAATTAGGCAGCAGTAAGGAAGTACGTGAAGAAAACAAAGTAAGGAGGTATAAGGAATGAAAAGGTAATTGTTCACACTTAGGGATATAGTTTAACCTTGTTGTGAGCAAGAACAGAGGCAGATTTTAGTTAGGAAGTCTTTCAGAGTGGTTTTAAAAGATGAGAGGGAGAGTACTGACCTGTTGGATATAGGTAAGGAGCTCCTGGCCTTAGCAACCTTGTACAAGTACAGACAATGCCCAGCAGTTTTGCTAGTTTTGTAGACAGACAGGAGTTTTTGGTCACTGGCTCACAATGACCAACTGGGAACATAGATGTGTAGAATGTTTCTAGTGCTGGACAGGCAGATGGATGCTGGATAATTTTATAGACTGCATGTACTTGTGTACGTCTTAGTTGATGTTCTAACCAATTTAGACTTTTCAGTGCTATACAGTGCAGAGTTCTGAAAGGGGTATGTGCTGCAGATTTAGCAACTTTGTAATAGCATTGTTCAAGTTTTAATTTTTGTAAGCCTGGAGGTTAGTAAGGATGGAAGCACCATAAAGAAGAGTGGGGAGGAAATAAGTAGTGGCGAGTGTAGTTTTAGTTCATCAGTCCGAACATTTTTGGCTTTGTAAACCATCTCTAGTTTTTGATGAGTTTTTCTTATGCAATTTTGTATACACAAGTCAAATGTAAGATTATCATCCACTATCATCACTAAATGTTTGCTGTGAGCAGAAGTGACTTCAATGGGTATATTATCAAGACAGAGGACCTTTGTTTTTTTTTTTTTCATGAAAGTGGGATTTGGGTGGAGAATAATAGGAGTTTGGTATTTTTTAGGTTGAGCATGAGTTGTGAGTTACAAGGCCATGTTTCAGTGGCTGTTTAAAGCTTCCTGAGTAATTATTTGGAAGTGTACCATGTTGTCAGATGTGCAAACAAGAGTGGAATCATCTGTGTATTGTATTAGGGTGGCCTGTTTTGTGGAATATAGAGGGTGTTGGTGATAATGGTAAAGAAGAGGGGACCAATGATAGAGCTTTGTGGTTCACCAGTGGTGACTGGGTGGCAAGGAGAGAGCATGGCATGCCATTTTACTGGCTGATACCTATTGGACAGGTAGCTTTTGAAACACATAAGTGTGGTCTGAGAGAGACCTAGTGAAGACATTTGAAGTAGAAGTTTGCTGCAACAAACTGTATCAAAGGCTTTTAGACAAATCATAAAAAAGGAAGAGACTAGTTTGCCAGTAGCTCTAGCCTTATTGATGGTATCTATATAGGTTAGATGGGTAGTGCTAGTACTGTGGGAAGGATGGAAGCCATGCTGTGTAGCAGATAAGAGTTCTTCCTGCTGGAGGTAGTAAGGCAAATTGGTTTGAATACATTTTTCAGGTATTTTGGTGAGGGGAAATAAGATTGCTTTAGGTCTAACGTTATTAATGTCTGTTGAAGTTCCTCCTTTGTGCAGAGCATTAATGTTTGACTTTTTCCAGAGAGACAGAATGTGGGATTTCTGGATTCACCTATTTGTAAGGCTTGAGACAGGATAGGCAGTGATATTGGTTGCTATTTTTAGGTACTTGCTTGGAAGGTCATCAGATGAAGAAGAGCATGGTTTAAATTTGTTTAAGAGTAGTTTTATATTGGATGTGGGCACAGGTTTGAAGGTAAAAGTGGACGTGGTGATATGTGGCTGTTGGGCAGGGTTGGGATCAGATGCTAAGGCATCCTTGGTTAAAAATGTTATACTGTTTATAAAAAAGAGTTGAACTGTATTGTAGGTTCGAGTGATGAGTTATCGGGAGAGGGGTTTGGGTTGAATTTTTGGCCAGGATGTAAGATTTCTTTAATGGATGTCCAACATTGTTTAGGATTGTGTTTAGTATTATTCTGAAAGTTATTATAGTAGAGTTTTTTTTACTTCATTTATTTGCTTTTTAGTATGATTGCAAAGCATTTTGAAGTTTTCAAGATATTGAAGTGTTTTATATTTTTGCCTTTCTTTCCATGGTTTTCCTTTATCCTGCACTAAGATTCTACTCTTTTTGGATGGCTAAATTCTATTATTTGTTTTCTTTCTCTTCCTTCTAGGAGTTCCAAGGCTATTTAAGATATTTAGAAAAGTTATATTGAATTCAATTACAGCATCGTCTAAGGGGAGGATTTTTAGATAGTTCCAGTTAATAGATGATAGTGTAGTACTGAACATTTCTGGGTTAAACTTGGAAAGGTTATGTGTTGTTTTATAAATATGCTGTTTAACTGGATGTGTGAGATGTCTAGCTGTATACACTGGGAGAGTCTAACATTATACCTGTAATGGACTATTTGCTAGGGTCTGATACTAGTATCTAGTCTAACAGAGAATTTGAAATCTTCCTATAATGTATGGGGCTATTAATTAGTTGTGTGAGACCATATAAGTTCATGCTAGATGTAGGGGAGTTAGAGTTTATGTCCAACCAAATGACATTCACATCATCTAGTAATATTTTTCCTTGTGGAAATGCTATGGATATCCAATGTACAGCATCTTCCAATATAGCTGTATTGTTGCCAGGAGGGATATAAAGAACATTATACAATGACACCCCCCCATTAATATTTCAAAATGTGCATGCTGATTGGCCAGCATGCCCATTGTAAATCCCACAATATATCAATGGAAAAAGGTCCAGGTGCCCAAACATTTTTCCATTGGTATAAAGTGTCCAAAACTTTTTTTTTTTTTTTTTACAACCCCCTCCCCCCAAAAAAACGGAGGAACAGAGACTTTCTTTCCTCCATTGCTCCCGTTTCAAAGCACTGATGTACTGGGTATGTGTGGGAATGCAAGTCCCATATGCATGCACAGTACATCAACACAAGGAAGCAGTATACCACCATAGGTTCATAGTTTGGTACTAGACTGTCGGCCCTAGGGCCTATACAAGCCTAGCCATAACAATTCCTGGCTATTTCTTCCAACAATATTTACTTCCATGGACCCCTGTCTAGCAGGACGACTGACGTGATCCCCAGGTTAAATTTCCTATCTCCCATCCAGTCGTCACGGTTCCTTTTGAAGAGGGCCAGAGAGGTGCTCTGCTTGACATGTATGGGCAGTCTATTCCAGAGTATGGGGAGTCTCTGGGTCAGGAATCTATCCCTCTAACATGTTTTGTTTATTGTGAGGACAAGGTTTGGTCCTTGGAACATGTGGCTCTGATTGACTGGGATTTCTTTAAGTGTAGCATGTCCAACAGGTCTGGTTTTGACATGGCCTTGTATGTTAAGCAGAGATCACCTCTGAGTAGACGATATGCGACAGAGTATAGCTAGAGTTTTTTTAGTCGGTCAGCATAGGGCATCTGCTTTAGGCCTGTGATACTTTTAGTGAGGTGTTTTTGTGGCCTTTCCAGTTGTTGCAGATATCTTGTGAGGTACATACCAAATGGGGCATTGTACTCTATGATGGGTCTAATGAGGGATGAGTACAGTGGGACAATGACCTCCTTTTTTATGAATGAAAAGCCCTTAGTGATGAATTGTGCCACATAGAAGGATTTCCTGACTGTTGTGGCAATGTGGTTATCGAAGGTGAGACCACTGTCCAACTGTGTTCCTAAGTCTCTTATCACACTTTTGGGGTTTAGTGTACTGCCACCTGTGTGGTAATTCATGGGTACATGGTTCATGGGTACATGGTTTTTCCCAAAGAGGATAACTATACACATCTTGGCATTGAGCATTGATCCACATAATTTGGGGGTTCAATAATGGCTCCCAGTTTGCAGTCATCTACAAATGTTGTTAGCCAGGGTCCCTCACTGTTGGCCTGTACTTCAGAGAAGTAGATGCCAAACAAGAGCAGTCCCAGGACTGAACCTTGAGGTACTCCACTTGTCACTTGTCTGGAGCTGGATTTGGAGTCAGCTACTTTTACAGTGTGGGTTCTGTCAGTAAGCCAGTTGGCAACCCATTGAGTGACATAGGGATTTATGCCCAGCTTAGGAAGTTTATCTATGATTCCAGAGTGGGGGATGGTGTTGAAGGCCTTGGAGAGGTCTAGATAGGCTGTGTGGACTGCCTTACCCTCGTCCACAGCTCTGGAGACTTATTCGAAGAATTCAATCAGGTTTAGGAGATACAATCAGCCCTTCACTAACCCAAACTTGGTGAGGTCCAGTGTTTGAAGGTTGCCAATGTCTTTGTTTATAAGTTCCATGATAATACATTCCATGGCCATGCAGATCAGGCTCGTCAGACTGATGGGACAGTAGTTTCCAGGATCCAAGGTGGATCCCCCCTTGTGGCATGGGATAACTGTAGCTGAGCGCCACTCAGTGGGCATGAAGCCTGAGGTGAGGCGATGATTAAACATGACACTTAGGTGAGGTGTCAGTTCATTTTGTAATTCATGTAGTACACAGCCAGGGACATCGTCTGGTCCTATGGATGCTGTATTCTTAGCTTTGAAGAGTGCATTTTTTACCTGTGTGGCCATGATTACCGGAATTTAGCAATCTTTTTGTACTGAGATGGGCGCTTTAGGGGGTAAGAGGGGGGTGAAGTTGGCAGTGAATCGATCTGCCAGGATATTGACAATGTCCTTGGGATCAGTATATTTAATGCCATTCTGCTGTAGCTCAGAGCAGATCTGAGCATTGCCATTTAGATTCTTGACATAGCTATAGAATGCCTTGTGGTTGTCTTTGGCAATTTTATTTTTGTAACTAGCCTTGGAGGATTTTATGAGGGATCTCAGCTTCTTACTGAGGTTGGTAAGGGAGTTTTTTGCATCCTGGGATTTTCCTCATTTCTGCAACAGTTTCTTCCTTCTGTTGTACAGTTTGTTTATGACAGGGGACCACCAAATTGGCTTCCTTTTTTGGAGGAGATTGCCTTGGTTGTATTTGGGATGGCACAGTTTGTCACTTCTGACTTGAGTAGCATGAAGTTGGCCTTGGAGAAGTTTTTTACAGATGTTTCCTTACTGGGGCTGTGGGTGAGATGTGGATGTCAAAGTTGATTAGCTTATGGTCAGACCTAACCAATAAGCGGGTGACCACTGGTGTGGAGCATCGATTTCCCATGTTGGTAATGACCAGGTCCAGGATATTGAAGCCCCTGGTGGTAGGTACTATGGATTAGTTGATCCAGGGCATTGGAATTCCAAGAACCATTGGGCAAAGGTGTTGGTACATTAGTAATTTTCCCAGTTAATGGCAGGGTAGTTGAAATCACCCAGTATTAGGGTGTTTGGTTGTATCTTAATATTTTCCAGTATGTTTAGAAAGGTGTAGTGAGAATCTTGGTGCATGGTGGGGGATCTGTAGCAAGCTACAATTTGGACTGCAGTCTTACCTAATGTTAGTTGCACCTGGAGAATTTCAGATGCATTGCGTTGGGCAACTAGCCTGGAGGTGAGAATATCCTTGGTGAAGTTGGACACTCGTCCACCTTTAGTGTTTCATTCCTGGTTTGGTGGCTGAAAAGTGTGGTAAGAGTTGTAGCCTGGTATTGCAGGGGTGCTTTCTGGAGCCTTGAACAGGTCTCAGTCACTGCACAGATATCAATGTTCTCCATTTTTAGGAATGCCTCGAGAGAGTGCATTTTGAGGTTTATACTTCTAGCATTGAGTAGCATTACCTTCAGATTTTGCATACTTGTACCTGTTACAGTGGTGGTTTTGTCCTTTGAGCCTTGCCTAAAAAAGGCACTATAGGGGTGGCAAGAGCCTTAGCCAGTAACCTGAATCCCAGGGGCGACAGGTGCAGACCATCTCTGGCAAAGCATCATGGTCTGTCAATCATGTCGTCCCAGGCAGACAGATACTGGATCCCCTTTGAATGACACCAGAAGCTTAGACAATTGTTGAAGTCAATCATTTTGTCCTTATACTGTGGTATCATTCTGGGTGATAGGCAGGATGCTACTCAGGGCTAGGGTCATACCTGCCTGGGCCACATGATCTGAGTGCTCTTCCATGTCTCTTTTCATGTAGTCCAGGGAGGTAAGTCTCAAGTCATTCACTCCAACATGGACAATGACAGAGTCGTATTTGTACTTGTTGTGGAGTGACTTGAGTGCATGCGTTATGTGGTGGATCCTGGCATCCGACAGGCAGCTGACTGCAATTTTCTCCTTGTTCAGCCTGGTGAGTGGGACATCAGTGTGCCTGACTATAGAGTCACCTATTAGTAAAGTGTTGGGTACGTTGTCTTGCCTTAGGGGCTGTTGTTGGATGGCACTCTGGTGTTGTGAGCTATGTGATACTTTGGTTGTGATTGATGCTTGCTTGTATTTCAGCTTCAGAGGTCCTTGTTGCTTGGGCAGGTTAATGTTAAGGGCCTCCGCATATGTGGGTTTAGTGTTGCTATATGTGGGTGTTTGTAGTGAGGGTTTTGAAGGGTTATGTGTTGCTTGAAGTGTAGTGCAGGTGTTAACCTTCTTTTCTTGATTGTCGAGCACAATCTTGGCTGGAGAGAGCCTTGCTTCCAGTTTGACTATGTAAGTGCATCTCTCGCAGGTTGTAGTGTTTGGTGGTAGGAGGAGAGGGTTGTCTGTGTACATGAGGCAATTTCTGCATTGCCCCAGTATGCCCAGATTCACCAGGTGGACAGGAGAAATCACCGGAAGCTGACCCTTGGACATACCTGGTTAGGTGCTTTTTTTTTTTTTTTTTTTTTGTAAAGTACAAGAGCTGCTTTCCCTTACCTTGGCAAGGTACTTTGCAATTATAGGCTGTTTAGTGCCTACGATTAATTTCTCCTTATTAACAAGGTGGAAGAACAGTAATGCGCCATTATACAAAGACATCATTTAAGAAAAGTTAAGTAATTTTTTCTTAAATAATCTCATTGTATAATAGCAATAACTGACTCCGCGGTTGTGGTATATTGAAGATTTACCCACGGTTGGCTTTATTTAATCACTCGGGCTTCGACCTCATGATTAAACCACGCCAACTGTGGGTAAATCTTTAATATACCACACTATGTCACCGATTATTGCTAATGTATAGCATATTTGTTTGTAATTGTTTATTTTAAGGAAAGCAATAAGAAGCTCTGCTAAACTGAATTTTGATATTGGTTTGCTGTAAGGGGAAATCTGGTAGGTATTGCGAAATAATAAAGAAATGCCATCACCTTTCCTCTATATTTAGTCATTACGGATAGTATTATAGCCAGGGCATATAAATTCAGAGATGTTTATGCTGGGTTTAAACCAGGTTTTAGTTACAGCGAGAACACCAGGCTTAGGTTGGGTAATCCAGGCATGTTCAGCAGTTTTATTTCTTATACGTCTAACATTTATTGCAGCAAAAATTAGAACACCAGAGCTGGGGATTGGCTGTTGTCTGGTTACAGAAGTGCGTGGGAGAGTATTATCGATCTATCTATCTATCTATCTATCTATCTATCTATCTATCTATCTATCTATCTATCAATCTGTAGGTCAGGTGGGTATGGTAAAACACAGATATCTTCAGTTTTACCCCTGTGAAAAATAAATCGGAAAGTATTAATACTCGTGAGCAGCAATACAGGAACATGAAACATTGCAGTTTGGTATAGCTTTAACAGTATAATACATGAACACATCAGCGACAATATTCCATAAAACAAATGCATTTTTTTATTTACAGTGAGCCCACTTTCCAGAGTACACAATAAGCACATTTTCACACAGTTGCGAGGGAACTTACAGTGTAAGTCTAAGTACCTGCTGTAATCCAACACAAACTACCAGATCATCACAGAATCATCTAAACAGTCATCTTGTCTTTCTCATGCAAATTGCCATCCTTTTTTCCTTTAAGTAATTCATGGCCTTTGCTTGTAACAATGAACTCAAACAGAGTCTCTAATCTAGGCCCAGATCCCTCTCCTACTCAAGAGGTAAACGTCTCTGCTTTTCTATCGGTGGAAATCCCTTTTTATAATAAGCGGGTATGACTTTATCCATTAAAACATGTGTGGCTCCTCCTCCTGGACTGCCTCAAAATTGCAAATTCTCATATCATATAAGTTGCTAGAAGGTACTATATCACAATATGTATTACATGCACACAACCACACCACTACACACACACACACACACACACACACACACACACACACACACACACACACACACACACACACAACATAGCATGAAATGGCTACAGTAAATGTTTGTAGTCACAATAAAATCAAATTAAACTCCGTCCGTAAGTTAGTATTTACAAATTACAGCATAGTCTCACAACTTAGGAGAGTAGACGTTTAGCATTTTATTCCTGATTTTCAAAGTATGCTTCTTTTCACAAAAAAGGAATGGAAAACTATCCTTCCATTTTAACTCTCCACACTTCTAAAGAAAAAAATCAACAGGTTGACTGTTCAGCTTCACATTAAAGACATCTTTTTGACAAAAACACTTACTACTGATTAAAGAAGTATCTTCTTCCATACCTCTCAACTGTCTGATTTGTGCAGAATGTCCAGATTTTTGACTCATATTTTTGGTCTGTTCCTCATAAAATTTGTGGATTTCTGGCAAATCATTGAGGATTGAGGTCACTAAATAACAAAATATATTTGAGTTTCAGACTTCATGACCTTCAAGAAATGCATGCTAACATAAATTCCTGTTATTCTAGCACCCTTTCAAATTTTATAAGAGCAATATTTAAAATCTGTTCCTATTTTTGGGCCTTTGACCCCCTGTATTCTAGGCTTTGTTTAGATTTCTTGTGATAAGAGGTTGAGAGGTATGTGGTCTTTCACCTGGGTCTGCATTTTCTTTTACACTGAATATACTACTTTGGTTTTCTAGCTGTATTTTGGAGTTATGAAAACCATTATCCAAAGCATTTTAACCCAACTCAAAACTGATTTTGCATAGAGGATGGAAATGTTTGTGAAATGGAAAAGGGAATCACATCAATCTGCATCTACAAACTGAGAGTTGTTACATTCCTGAGTTCTGGAGAAGAAAAATAATGCTTTTGTTACAGCAGCTTTCAACTGTCATCCAACATTTATACATACGGTGTCAGTATAAGAGCAATCAAGGAGTCTGAAATATATTACAGTCAGCTCAGCTTAATCAATACTCTTTATTGATTCCACTTTTGAGACATAATAAAATAAATATACAACAACAAGGCATGGTTTACAGGACTTGCAGTTAATATAAAGAAAGCTAACAGATTATTCTCTTTCAGTCATATATTAATCTAGCCTTTGCCTAGATTCACACTAGATTAAAAAAAAAAAATAATAATAATAATGGTTGAAGTTATGAATTATGAATAACCCAATAAAATTCACTGAAAGCAAACCAGCATGTGATGCAGAGACCAGTGCTTAGCACATGGTGCAGCTTTAAGAAATGAACAGCTCTTTGTTTATGTTAGCTCATGTAGAATAATCCCCTTAGCTGAGCACTGGTGTAGACAGTATAACTTGGTGGAACCGGTTGGTCTGCATCTGAGTGTTGGTTACTGGCTACTTTTGCATACAAGGCAATATGATATGGCATTCTTCCTCATTAGCAAGCACAAAGACAGAAGAAATGGGGACAGGAAGAAGGAGATTAATTTAAAAGTATTCCTCATGGGCAATTTGAGAAAACCAATGTATTTCTATAGAAATATGACTGGCAGGAAAGTGAGGCAATTAGACATATATTTTCACACAGCAGGGTGCACAGAAAATAAAGGATGTAAGAAGGATGCGATGCAAAGAAGCAACAATTTAATTTATAAAACCACAGACTTTCCAGTCCATCAGACTGACAGAAATGGAAGTGAAACTGTTCTGTCCTTTCAAGTACAGAAAATGCCTTGCAAATGTTTTCACACTGGGATTTGCTGACCCCCTTGTCTATTAGTGATCAGCTTATTATAAAGAAATGTGCATTTAAAATCTACTGAGATATGGCAATGCTTTGTGCATACGGAATGTACAATGAATCTAAAGAATCTTACCTCGAATGTTGGTGAAAGGAAGCTGGAACAAAAGGCAACACAGCTGTCTGTCAGTACAGCAAGCAAACTGAATAGAAAGGAAGCGTGGACAATCATCACAGTCTGGTGCACTGTGGGGAATGTAAGGACAGTGCTGAAAAAAGCCTTAGGGAAATGCTTGTCCAGCACCCAAAAACAGAGATACAATTAAATAATGATCGTTTTAATCCACTAATACAATAATAGCCACAATCTTAAAGTTCAACAGTTCAGCACGTGGATGGAAACACATGATCAACTTTCACCCATACTTTCTGGGCCAGGGAATCATAAAAGGGAATTCTGACAGCTGGAATAACTGTCTTAAAAATTAGAAGCAATCAGATAGTGAGAAAGATGAGAGCTGGCATTATACTGGACAATAACTTATACATATCAAGTGTGGAAACAATTCCACGAGTAACCAGAATGTATCTAGTACAAAAAAATGTATTTGATACACAGATAAGTACTTTGCATTTTGTTGTAGACTACATTTGGGAAAGTTTGTTGACTCCATTTATGCAGGTTCAAACAATGTTATGTCATAAAGATGTTTTGCACGTACTGCATAAACAGCTACACTGGGAAGTAGTCGTCTTTTGGCTGCCCAATATTAATGCATTCAGCTGCAAAATGTCAGTACAGAAAACACCTTATATATGTGTGCATGGCCAAAGTAGGTATATACTTTCAGACTATGTGTTAACTTGTAGAAGTATGTTATAGTCCTAATGATGACCCTCAGTTACTATTTGAAATAATGGAATGAACTGTACACAGCAATTCCAAAATGGTTCTGTCAATAAAAAGCTTTACATTTTGTGTATAGATTCTTGAACAGTAAAATCTCAGACTTACTAGATTCATGAAGAACAGGTAAAGAATGCTGTCTCTAAAAAATGAGCACTTAATAGTACAGATATGTAAACACTCACCATATCAGTTGATCTTTGAAAGCATACTCTGCAAAGTTAATAAATGGGATTATCATCCTTGAAGTCCTGTCTTAGCAGTTTCTCTAAGATCTCAAGCTCAAGGTCTTGAGACATATATCCTTTCTCCGCACACACAGTGACATTAGTGCCCCAAGTCAGGAGTGTAATCTTGATCACATGATCTCCAGTTGCATCCTCAAGCCGCAGGCAAACTACAACTACAAATTAAACCAGAATGTACAATCAAAAATCTGCAATAATTGAAAGAACCTCAAAACTAAGGGAGGGTAAATTAGTAGCCACCACAGACTACACTCTTGAATTCAGTGGACATAGTGGGTACTCATATATCTCTGCAGTCATACCTTGAGAAGCATTCTACGGTGGGGAACAGCTCAGAAACATTGCAGGCAATAACAATAACCTCTCAGGAGAATCTGAAGCCAGGCAGTCTATGGCAGCAGGATTCAGCAGGCTGAATCTTGCAGCAAATTGCTAAATGAGAATCATCCATTAGAATGGAGATCTGAACAGTACTGTTTATATAAGTATGAACTGACAACCACTGGGCTGTCACGTAACTACATGCCACAGTCATGCTCTTGAAATGAGTACTAGAAACAGTAACCCCAGCAAATGGTCCAAATGGCATGGCAAGGCATACAGGAACCTGATCACACTTCACTACTGAGCATCATCTGGGGATAGAAAGAGATACTAGTGTCCTGACCATGAGCCCTACTGTAGGGCTTAATCTATACCAATATGACTGGATGTGATGTGCTCAGGGGAACAATGGCCATTTTCCTTCCTCATCAAAATGATTACCAGGGTTTGGCTCTTTAGACACTCTCTCAGTCATCACCCAAAAGAGAAGAAATTAATATTTTGCTAGTCAAGGGGAAACTCAGCATCTCCAAGGGTCTGGAGGCTGTCAGAATGAAAAACTTCACTCCAAGATGAGATTTTGATTGCCATCTGACCTCCTGCTCCATTCTCTTCTCTTGCCTCTCCTCTCTGGCTTTTCCTGGCATTATGCTCAAGGCCATTCTCTTTATTCTTGCTCTAGCTACCCTCCAGCTCTGACATCCTGTGGCAAACATATAGACTTGGAGCTTATACCTTCATATATGATAAGTAGCAAGAAAGAAATGTTCTTTTTTCCCCCAAGAATGGATGTCATGATCCTTTGATAAAACAGCATCTTCTGTGTAGTCCTTAACTAGGTATCTGCCCATTGGCTAAGCATACAGAGATCTTTGGAGAAATGCTGACAATGTTTTCTCAAGAAGGAAATCGCATTTATTACTCACGGCAGACAACCCCCTCAGCTTAACTTAAACAAAGCTTAGGTGTGATCATCTAATGGTTTAATTAGAATAAATAGTAGCTATTTTCACTAAGCATAACCTTTATGCAACTATATTAGAAATCTTGGGTGAAGGAAAAGCTCTTGTTCATCTCCATTTAAAATGTTGTCTATGTTTGCACTAATAATGTTGTTGCTTACTTCTGACTGACAAAATTTAGACATTTTTAAGGTGTTTTAAGAGATTTCTGAAGTTCAACTATTAGGTGAGTTGGAGAAAGAAGAAAAAGATGTAATGTGAGGCATGTAGGTCAAAAATTCACTCTTCCATCTTACCATACTCTATGTCGCTCTTTGTCATGTATTCTCATATTATAGAGAACTGGATGTTAATAGGTTTACTGTGAGTTTTGCCAACCTGTGATGTGTACATTGCTTTAGAACAAGGGGTGGGATTCAGAAACCTTTGCTCCATTGTGGTAAGTTACTCCCCAATAACTTTAAAAAAGACCTAAAACAATTTCTATCCAACTCCTGGTTATGCCCTTGTCCTGACCTAACATAAAACATAAGCCCCCCCCTTTCACTTCCTTTTACTTCTTACTCCCTGCTGTACTGATTGCTTTAATCCAGTTTTGATGGGAAAAAACTTAGCTGTCTGTCACTGTATACTACTTTCTCTGTTCTGCATTAACATCTTCAATTATTTACTTTATTTACTGACATATTGTCATTTGCTCTGTATTAACTTATTTGTAGACTGTTAATTATCAAATTGTAAATGTCTGTATATTTCTTTATGTTTTTTCTTATTTTATATTGTTTGTTTTTTCTTATTTCATACTGTTTAAGTAATTCTGGAACTTTTCTCCCCGGTTCTCCAATGAAAATGGGCATCTGCTCAGTTGGACCAACCCGGTCAACAAAAATCAAATAAATAAAGTGAATTTGTTTGACAAGAGGTCACAAACAGGGCATGTGCAATTCACAGACACATGCACTGCTAGTGATAACTAATAAACAGCATAGCTGGGTGCAGTGTTTGCTAATGGTCAGATAATGATATGACAATGAGGAATATTATTAAAATTAGTGCCCTGAATAAATCAAGATGACAGAATGATTCAGAAAGGAAGCTGTACATGACTACCACTGACTTGTGGAGTTGTGCCTTTTTCATGTTTCACACTTTGATTGGTTTTACATCCAGATTTTGCTCAATAGAACTACCCCAGGTAACCCAAGTTAGACAAGTGGACACCAACCACCCAGTAGCTTATTGAAAAATATCTGCTGGAAATTATGACAGGCACACAATAGCCATAGAGGCACAGTGACCCCTCCAACCATTAGCATGGATCCCTGGCATAAGATGGATTCTCACCTCACTTATCACCAGCTAATACCTATGCCTTTTTTAGTGACATTAGCCAATGTGGCCACATCACCTAACGCACACTTTTACAACATTGAGTGGCTAGCCCTGACATAGCACACAGTCTGTGATCTGTGTTATCCTAGCTACAGGATACTATGCATCACAATTGATGCCTCCTGACAGGCACTATCCTGAGTCTGAGCTGTTGCCTGTGACACCATTCATGGATGAATTTGAGGTGGGAATACCAAGCATTTATTTTGGGAGGTGAGAAAAAAAACAGAGACATGAGGAGAACATACAAACCCCATACAGGCATTAGCAGGAGGTCAGGATCAGGGGAGGTGAAGAGTTTAACCATTATGCCAGCTGTGCTACACTTAGTATAAATTCTCTGACAGGATGCAGCTTGGAAGTAGATGACATAATGGTAAAGAGGAGGCTGGACATCCTCTGTATTGAGGAGGCAAAGATGGAAGGGCAGTACAACAAAGCCACTTGGGTGGGGATCCAGAATCTGCTCCTTATGTGAGAAGACATACTTGAAATGGTATGGGAATTGTGGTGCGGTAGAGGCTTCTGAAGACACTAATGGATGTCATCAGAATTAGTGACAGACCAGAACAGGAGGACTGTCTGTGTTCATACGTTAATAGGTTCATAGGTGTTTACTAGTCTAATGACCACAAGGGCCTTTTTAAGCCTAGCCATGCATCCCAACTCTCTAACAAGTTTTGATACCATTGATAAGTATAAACATGGGCCTTGGAGATGAACCATTTACAGGTTACTTGTGTCCATTAGAGACATAGGTGTCAAACCAGGGATGAATTTCCAGTCTCCCATTGAATTGTCCAAGTTGCACTTGAATTGGGTTAGGGAGGAACTCTGCTTCACATGGATGGGGAGCCTGTTCCATAGATGGGATGGTCTATGGGATACATACCAGTATCAGTAGGGTAAAAGGAATAAAGAAGAATATGTCATTCTAGAGTTCTGTAAGCCAAATGGCTTGATAGTGGCCAACCCATGGTTCAGCAAGACAGCCAGTCAAAATAATCGCATACAAGAGTTGTCAACATGAACTCTGGTAGATTTTCTCCTAGTAAGGAGAAAGTGTTAAGATAAAATAAGTGATTACAAACTCATCACCATTGAAATAGTTGGTCAAAAGCATAAACCACTCATTGCTACAATCAGCTGCAAGCAGTTGTCAGAGAAGGGCATAAGGGCAACATAGACTAGGTTGAACACCTGGAAGTTAACTGGAGAGACATCACAATAATTCAAGGAAATACTGAGGAATCTAGCACGTCAGGGGGAAGAGAAAATTGGAGTTGAGGAGGAATGGCAACACCTCAAAACAGCATGTCTGAGAACTATATAACAGCTATGCAGCTAAACCATGTGTGGAAATAATGCAGAAAAGGAAAACTGATGGTAGAATGCAGAAGTCCAGGAAGTAATCAAACCAAGAAGCAGTGAAGAAAAAACTGAGAGCTAGAAAAGATGGACCAGGCTAAGAAGGAATGCGGGTTGGTTAACAAAAAGGCTAACAGAGCAGTTGCAATAGTGAAGAACAAGGCATCAGAGACATTCTACTAGTTTCTGGAAAGTGACTCTGTCAGGCTGCAAAACAACAGAAAGATAAGAAGATAGACACCAGACTCCTTCATAAAGGATGCCAGCAACAACCTATTCACCAGTACACTGGACATTAAAAGCTGATGAAAAGAGTACTTCCAGTAACTTCTGTATGAAAAAAAAAACCCAACAGAAGCTGTACTGTAATAGACAGAGGCTATGAAGAGCCCACCCTGAAGACAAACAGCACTAAGAGAAATGAAGTCAGGGAAATCAGGAGGCTCAGATGAGGTCACAACACATATGATTAAGATGTTAGGCGACTTAGGGGAGAAATGGCTCCAGAGGGCATTGGTTGCACCATGGAGAGAAAGGCACATCTCAGATGACTTGATAATAAGTATTCTATTGCCAGTGTATAACAACAAAGGTGATACTTACAACTGTAGGAAGAATAGAGCTATCAAACTCCTGTCACATTGCTTGAAAGTATTAAGAGATGGTGATTGATAAACTAATAGCAGCGTAGTAGAAAGTAGTATGGTAAATGAGCAGTATTGATTCAAAGAAAGATGCTATGTAATTGACCTGATACTTACAGTGAGATAGATAGCTGAGAAGAAGCTAGAGGTGAAGAAAGAGTCCAACTGGGCAATCTTAGACTTGGAGAAAGCATATAACAAGGTCCCAGGAAAGATGATTTGGGCAGTCCTGTTCCAGAAACATTGGTACAAATAGAGTAGACTATGTATAAATTCCAGATGACACAAGTATGAACAGTGTTCAGACACACAGAGGAGCTCCACCTGAAAGTTCCCAAGCAGAAAATTGAGACAGAGCTGTGACTTTGATCCCTTCATTTATACTTCCCTTCTCCTCAACCCCTCCTCTCAGATACCTGAAGCTGTTAACTTGTTCCACTATTTCCCCTCTATTACAATTTTCAGCTTCCTGATTTCTCCCATTTGCTGTCATGACAGCTTGTCTAGTCTGCACTCTATTTCATCTTATGTGCCTTCAGTTCTGCATTCTATTCCCATATCAATTCCTGACATTCCTGTTCGTAGACTACTTGTAATGCCACATCGTCTATATACAGCAGCTTTGTTGATCTGTCCATGCCAATCTGTTTATCAGCATAATCCATCACCAGTATGAACAGTAGTGAGCTGAGAGCTTGAATCCTGATGCACACCCATGCCTACCAGGAACCTCTCTGAGAGTCTAACCACTGTATACACTTGTGTCATATTGTCCTTGCCCATAGACTACACAAATTCTCCCAGCGTTTTGGGGACTTCAAACCATTGCAGGACTACTGAAATCAGCTCTGTTGTGCTCTTTTCTTATGTTTTCTCCAAGCCTAGAATACCCATTCAGACTATTTCCTCATCAGTAGCTTCTTCAGCACTAGTTTACTCACTGCAGACATCAGCTCATTTGTGTTGCACCCTGATCTGAATCTGAATGCCTCATCTCTCATCTTACTTTCTACTATTCTGTGTAGTGGGTGACAGTGTTGCAACCAGTACTACTGTATGTTGCAGAAAACTGGAGAGTGAAGGCACGGCAGACAAGGGAGCTAGAGGTGACAGATATGAAGTGCTTGAGATGGGTAGTAAAATGTGCACTGTAGAACAAACAAAGAATGAGGATATCAAAGCAGAAGCCAAAGTAGCTTCAATTGCTGAGAAGCTTAAAGGGAGCAAATGATGGTAGTTTGGGCACATGTGCAGGAAAGCAGAATATGATCTGGTGAAAAATATTTACAAGTGACAGGAAGAAGGGGGAACCTGACTAGAAAAACTGCTCACATATTTCATTGTGCCTTGCTCTATCAAGTAAGTTGTTCGGGAATAGTAATTTTCCTAGATTCAGTCAAGAAAATAGTGAAGCTTAGTTTAGAGATTGTTTTTCTTTCTTTGTGTGAGTCTGTCCATCAATGTTATTTTCAATATTCCCTGTCATTTGAACTCTGTGGTTTACTGTGAATATATATTCAAGATTTTCATGCTTTTTATTATTTATCATTAAATATATTTAAAACTTTTATTGTGGCTGGTCCTTGTTGAAAGTATTTAACCTTTGAGAGTGCTTATATTTATTTGGTGACACTGTGTAAGCCACTCCAGAAGGTCTTGCTGTCTTGGTCAACTACTACCATTTGTATTAGTATTAATAATACACAGTATAATTGGGCACCCTTTGTTAAGAGCCTTAGAGTGGCTGATTGTGGAGTGTCTGGTGGCAGTGATAACTACCTTATACTCCAAGCAGAAGGGGGCACAGCAGATAAATCTGTGCCAGCCTTTCCCAGGTGTGGAGTCATCATACTGACAGGATGGAATATTTGGTAGTGGCATGGTTTAATGAGGAAGGGAAAGGGGAAAAGGAATAGTATAGCCTCTGGATGCTCTCTCTCTCTCTCTCTCTCTCTCTATCTCTCTCTCTCTCCCTCTCTTTTTACCTATCTGTCCTGAGTGATGGCAAGTCATGCATCTGAGAGGGAAGACAAATGTCCCCCTACTGCCTTCAAAGGTGGGCAGTCAAGCAAGCCTTCAGGGTCACTGCTTCCATTTTTTAGAGAAGGGACAGTGAAATTCTACTCTTTGCAGAGTTTTGCAACCTCTTGATCATTATCTGTAGAGTGGACTTACACTACCATGTCTGCCCCTGTTTGAAATAGAATCAAAGGGCTGACAATGGGGTTTCAAGACAACAGGGATTTAAAGCCTTTCTGATTGATATTCAAAAGTCATTGAGGGGCCTAAACCTCCTAACACAGACACTGTCTTGCCTTCCTGTTTACACCTTGACAATTTCTTTCACTTTAGCACAGAAGAGAGAGAGATGCCATCAAATGGAACATTGAGGAAAAGTATCCTGAAATTGTCCACAAAGTCATATAAGCAGAACCAGGTATGAAGATGCAAGATGTGTCCTGTGTCTATCACACTCACTGCACCATCAGCATGTTATGATGCAGTTGCAAGAAGAGGTTTGTAATGTTCAACAATGCTATTAAAGTTGTCTCAAGTTGTCTCAAGCTGTTTCTGAGAGTCTTGTGGAGGAAGTTTTCACATATCCCCATTCTGTTTACTGTCCTAGATTATCTGTTGGGTAGTGTGGATAGATAAATTATCATCCTCATCCATGAGGTCTTTCTTAGATGCTGCTGCCTTTTAAACAGAGGCCTTTTAAACAGAGGTTCCTTTCCATAGGTGGGCCCAATATCTTATCCAGCTTACTGGGTATAGCTTCTGAAGTGTCAGGCTCCTGCCATGGTGTCCTAGTGATGAAGTCCATAATACTGTCTGCCAAATGACCACACAAGAAGTAATGGGAGCAGAACCATATGCCTCAAAAATCATTCCTCATCCTGAGAGGGCAGTTCAGTGGGCTAGAATTCTCTGTGTTATTAGTTTAAGGATTTTGCCGAATGAGATCATTTTAAGAGGGGATTGTGAGGAAACCAATCTGTCCTCCAATTCCTTGCCACATTAACAATACGCACCTAAGACTTGACCCAGTTGTTCTGGATTTGGGAACTTATGTGGGCAGTGACCTAACATTTGATAAACATGTGTCTAACAAAAGGATTATGTCTAGAGCTAGGGATGTCATTCTCCCCCTTTACTCAGCCCTCAGTAGGCCAGTCATTGAATATAATGCCCCCTTTGTCATAAATCTGTCCAGACACATGCAACAATTGGAATGCCCATAGAAATACCTTACAAAAGGGATACGAGGCCTAAACAACATGTCCTATGTAAAGTGACTCAAAGCCCTGTCACTATAGTCAGTATCCTACAGGGTGCTAAGAAATTACTGGTGTATGGCATGCAAGATACCCTCTGACCCATTACTGATGGATTTATTGCACATCAGCAAATCAAATTTCATCAGAAATACTTGGTATGATGCTCTAAAAACCACTTCTGCAACATCAACAGAACAGCCTCCTGTACTACTAATGGACAGATGCAGCTCCTAAATGGTTTATCCTGTGCATAGGTCCCAAATTATCAATGGTATGATCTCAGTTATTCTCATTAGGTATGATGTATAATTATTGACCATGGGATGGGAAATGCCAATCTGTTACCAAATGGGATACGTTATTTCAAGCACAAAAAGGGAAATTGGCTTTGCTTAAAATGGTCCACAAGGGCAGCTAGCCTAGTACTTACCTAGGAACCTAGGAACCTATGCTTGAAATGAGGAACTCTGTCTGGGAGTCAAAAAGTCTCCTTTTACATATTCTTTTCTTTGGGACCTCTGATTGGGACTGATTGTAGTCTCAGCAAGAGTCTATTAGCACAGTAGCTAGTTCTTAAAGAATATCAGTTCTGCTTCTGCCCTGGAGACCATAATGAGAAGACTTAGAAGCACATAGGTGGGTATCTAGGGATGGAGCCAATACAAGGGGAAAGTCTCTAGAATATCTTGATGGAGATGCTATTATCCTCTCCATGACTTTGAATGCAGATCTGGGATCTGTAGGTACCAAGGAGTCTGACTCTGGAGCTGAGAACTGTGGATCAAGTCGAAGTGGCCAGCACCAAAGGTTGAATCCCAAGTGCAGATAAACTGAATGGATCTGAGCTGCAAATTGCTGCAAATAGCTGAAAGGCCCACAAAGCCAACACTGAGAATGGCCCTACATGGGTTGAGGCTGAAGATGTCACTAAAGAAACAGCATTGATCACTGCTAAGACTCAATTGATCCTAAAGGTTGCAGAGTCAAGTATGTTGGATGTGATGAAATTGGGCCCAAAGAAAGAGAGATTATCAATGCCAGAGATACAGGTTTGGTAGGTGGTATGTTGGCTCCAAAATCACCAGCTCTGAGACAGGCATCAAGGCACAGACTAATAGAAGTGAAAGTGTGCCAAACCAGTCCACCCAGTAAGCAAAGTAGTATAGGATGATACCAATCTCTGAGTCGTAAAAAAGGCCCTCGTCATGGATTCTCAATCCACTTCCAAAGTGCTTTTGAAAAATCTGAAGGATCAAATTAAAGAAGGTGAGGGAGGTCAGTGGAATGAACTCAAACAATTTCCTTAACAAACTGTCCCTATTCAATACCCATCAGGTGATTTGCTACAAATGACAGTTGTCTACATGGGAGACAAGCTTTGAGCAGCTGAAGTGGACGGTGATGAAAAGTCATTCTCTGTACAAGGAATCTTTGAATCAGGAGTCTGAGCATCGTCTGCTTTCCTTTTCCTTAGTTCCTTGCTTTTATCATTTTTCTTAAGTCTCTCCTTGTCCTTATCATTTTCCTTCCTCTTGTCCCACTTCTGACAAGGGTTCCTGGTGGCAAAAGGCCCTTAATTATGAGATTTTCCCTCTTCTCTATACAAAGTTTCTGGATCTATGCCTTTGACAGATAGAACAATCTGTGCCAAAATGCTGTGGTCCTAATAAGGTTACACAGCAGTCATGTCTTGGGGTGGGATTTTGTGCCAGCATTTTTTTGAAACTCTTATTCATTAGTTATCACTAAGAAGTTTGATAACAGCTAAACAGCAATAACAGCAGGAGGAACAGCGATGGCCCTTTAAGACAGCAGCAGCAGTACAAGCTGAAGACAAAAAGCTTTTTTCATGTATAAATAGTCAAGAAGAAAGAGATTAAGAACTAGCCAAAGTGCTGAGATGTTTTGAGTCATAAACTGCAATTTAAATATGAGAAGGATAACTAATGAAAAAAAACTCAAGCAATCCTTAGAAGAAAACAAGGTAACAAAAGTGAAGTCAAAAATAGAACATAATAGTTGAAACTAATAATAAAAATAATCATAATACTAAAAATAATTGTGAGCACTTAGCTGGCATGGAGTGAGTCAACTGTTTCCAATGACAGCAAACAAGATCTGAAGTTAGTGGATGCACAGAGCATTATGAGGAGGCAAAGTTCAGGAGTTCAAGGCTGATAGCGCTGGCAAACTGCCAGATCAGATCTGACAATTGGCTCCATTTCAGAGAGTCAGCTCAGACAGGTAGATGATAAGCTTGTAATATAGGTGACTCTCGGGAGATGTGGGTACATGTGTGGAGTTAGAATTTTGGCTACATTGTTTAGGTAAACTAAAAGGATGTCTAGGAGGCCTAGGAAGGTTAGCCAAGGATTTATTTATTACCTCAGTATATGCAGGAGTGATGCTGTAAAATTGTGGTAATATAGTACTGTTGTGGTACTATTTACTGACCATGAGTGGTATAGGGACACTAGCCTCCAAATTTGATAGACAAGTTCATCTCTCACAGGTAGAATTAGTATATGTTAAAGGAAGTTGGTTGTTGCTACACTGCCTCAGAAAACTAAGGGCTAATAGACTGGCAAAGGAAGGGGCTAAATCATGCTGGGACTCTATTGATTTTTTTTTCGATTAATTAATAGCACAGATAGCAGCTAATTCATACAGTACAGATACACAATCAGTGTCAAACAGTGATGGTTAAGAACATGTAATGTATATCAACTTAGTTACAAGAGCAGGCCGACGAGCTCTGAGTGAGACAATATATGAGGATAATTGGTTACATCCATTATCATCTGTACAGCGTCAGTATTCTGAGTTTATGGTACACAGTGGAAGGGCAAATGAATTTAAGAAGTTTAAGGGAGTGTCTTCACATAATGACACAATATGCTTACTAACAAGGGCCAATGAAAGAGGAAAGGGAGAGAATTTTGTCAAATTAACATAAGGGCTACAGAGTTACTGAAATTAACACAATTGGAACAGCGTGGTAGAGTAAGAAAAAATTTCTAAGTCCTGTGGCTCACCAAGAGGCATTGTTTTAATTTCTCTCCTAAGCAGAGCTTTTAATATGTGATGGAAAAATGACATTAGCACTCTACAGTAAAAATTCACAAAAATATAAGGAATACAATATGTGTGCCTTTTTCTCACCATAGTCTATGGCACAGTCTGGGTGAGGCAGCTTTCTCTGTAAACCTTGTAAAGTATTACAGTTAGATTGCCTACCTTTCTAAAATTCACCAAAACAATTGTGAGGAAGTACATCCTGTTGTGCTTTACATACAAATCACAGTACGTTGTGTGGCTTGCTATGCACAGCATAATATGCGCTGTAAAATCATTCAGCTTGTAATACAGCTTATGACCATGTGTGCACCATACTAATTGATAGTGGGTAACTTCTCAGTTATGTGAAGATTTGCTTAAGTGAAGATTCGATACAGTGGCTGATAACATTATATTCATGACAGAATTCCATTTGATAGCCTGACTGCACAGATAAATATTTGCTAAGATAAATAATGGTCAGATAACAGTTAACGTGTCGCTAACGTCATTAAGGTACCAGCCTAAAAAAATTACTCTAATGCTGCAACTTGCTAATCTGTTTTTGCAAGACAACATGTATGTAAATCATGTTTTTTTTTATTTTATAAAGTTAAAGAAAACATTAATAAAATAAAGTCCTCAAGTCAATGGACTTTTCCACATAAGGATTCTTAGTTCAAAGAGAGAGAAATGTCTCAGTAAAAAAGAGAATTTCCTGTGCTTAGCTATCAGCAGTAATGCTATATGTGATTATATAATTTGTTATCAAAGCAGCAGTCTAATAAGCAAATTCTGAAACTTCTGCCTCAGAAATGCACCAACAGGAGAGGTTAACTACGCTCTAAGACTAACATCTTAAGCTAAGGTCTCTAAGTGGATCTATCTGAAAAGACCAAAAGCCCACTGACCTGAAGACAACAAGACTGAGATGACATCACTGAATCTTCAGTTAAATGAATCTTCACATAACCGAGAAGTTACCCAAGGAAAGGAACCAGTTGGCCAACACTGGAAAATTGTACTTTTCCCTACTATAGTCCAATCTCAGAGTTGGACTAATTAGTTAGTGGGGGTGTGGGGGGTGTGGGAGTGAAGCCCATCACATGTGTTGCTTCTGATTGCTACTGTGTGCTTTCTTGCTGTTGTTGGCTGACTGGTTCTTTTCCCTGGGTAACTTCTCAGTTATGTGAAGATTTGCATAAGTGAAGATTCGGTGATGTGATGTCACGTCAGTCTTGTCTTCTGGTAAGTGGGCTTTTGGTCTTTTCAAGTAGACCCCTTTAAGCCTATATTCGTAATTAGAGTACATAGTAGTATGCAGTTTTCTACTGGATGAACAGTTGATATTATCATTACCCTTATGATAAAGCAATGACATTTGTGCTTCCTCATCAGTAACAAAAGATTTGGGCATCATGGTAGATTCTAATACAAATTTTGAAGCTAATGTAACTAATATTGTTAGAAAATGTTATGGGCTTATAAAGAATATTCTTTGTTGTTTTTCAGGCAGAGAAACTTAAGTGTTATTAAAACTATACCTAACTCATATTGGACATATTATTGAGTATGGGAGAATCTTTCTGTGTACCAAACTTTTCGTATTTAAATTTATTGGAACACATTCAGAAATATTTACCAGACAGATTGCTGCAAGAATTTATTCTACAAGGATAGATTGGAATATTTATCTTTATATTCTCCTGCTTACAGGTTTTTAAGAGGAGATCTGGTACTTGTATGAAGTGTTTAAAGAATAGTATGTGCTGCCATTTTATATATCAACTTTATTGATCATGACATTGAGGCAAGGAATAAAAACTTTGTTTTGAGGTTGCCCTGTGTACATTCAAAACTAAAAAGCTTCTTCTTCCATGTTAGGACAGGTAAGATTTGGAGTTTACTACCAAGACAAGTTACGCTGCCAAATGACCTAGACTCTTTTAAGTGGTTAGTAGATGACTGGTCCTCACCAGTGACAACTATAAGGCAACTGTGAAATAGCCCACATAGGCACTGAGCTTGTTGATTAATTCACTGAAATTTTGAATAACTGTGTAATGAGTGCAAGTCAGGCAACTTCAGGAATTGTATCACACTTGAGCTTCTCCATATCAAACTTATCATAAGTAGAGTCCCATACCATATCTTTGCAAGCTATAGGTCTCCCTCCATCACTCGGGAAGCCCATACAATGTAACTGAATGCACTGGAGACATTCCTCATTCAATCCAACTCAATATTTATGGGTGACGTTAATTAACTACCCCAGCATTAACTAGGAACAACAGACAACCTGAAACATGCAAGATCAAAGATTCCTGGACTTTGTTAACATTAACACAAATAACCTGGAACATCCAGTTTGCGTGCTCACCAGGGGCACAAGTGTACTTGACCTGGTCCTCACTAACATAGGGGCATGCTGTGGTCATCCTACAGTAAAGACTTCATTAGTTAGGCAGACTGCAAAGCTGTCTTCTTTGCAATAAATATTAATCCTGGGACCTCAGCTCACCAAAGAATACTTAAAAAATATTCCAAGGCTAACTACCTCCTACTTGGCGACAGTCTATCAAAATTCCAAGCCCTCCCAAACCCTGAGACGACAGCAGCTTACACAGGACTGTTCAGATAAACACTGTACAATCAATTGATAGCCAGTATTTATCTATGAACCTATGAACTATGTAAATAGCTACATTGAGATAGCTGTACCTACCCAAAATAATCATAGCATGATCTCTAAAAACAAGCCACTCTGATGGAAACAAAGTATAAATAATGTATAACAAATGAAAGAAAATCATGTCCAAAGCCAAATTTGATATTAAAATGGCCTGCTAAACTAAACAAAACCATAAAGCTTTCTTCAGTTATGTCCACAACTTTAAAGGCAGCACCTAACAATGTGCTGAACTGCTGGTGAATAGAACCGCCCATACAGAGCCATTGGATATAGCAAAACTGCTGGCCAATAAATTTGTCTCCAGTTGTATCCTCCTATCACCACCAGTCACACCCCCCAGGAAATACCTCTAGCATTTTTACACCAACAATTACTAGGGAGTAGGTCTTCACTGCACTCTCTCAGGCCAAGAACATTGCTCTGGATGTCTCCTGAATGGAATGAAATGTGACCTGGCAGGCCCTCTAGAATCTTTCATTAATTCATTACAGTTGGGTGATGCCTGTAGTTGTTTCTGCAGTTATGCCTTTAGGTGTCAAATATTATTTATCGTATTTGCATTAATAATTTTAAAACCATGCTGCATACAAAGTATTACAATATTTTATCTTAAAGCTTACACAACGACAAACATGACTGTGTTGATATTTAACCTCTGTCTAGTGCAGATAGAGATATTAATTGTTGCTCATGTAATATTTATTTATATTGTCATAAATTTCATGTTTTTCTAAATCTCTTGACAACCAAGTAGCACAGAAAGAACTGCTTAGACTCATATGAAAGCTCTCAGATGGAAGAACAATATGCTACTAACAGTATGTGTGTAACTTCAGTGGTTGCTGAGATAGTATCAGTTTTTAGAGAATATTACAAATGTAATAGTTACTATATTTATTGTGACTTATATAATTCAGTTTAAAACCTAGAATTAAACAGACACTAGTTTGTACTGAAGATTTTGCCATTTATACTATTTTAGTAACACCTACAGTTCCAGAGATATAAAGATATTTTTTTGAATGTGAGGACATAATTTTTTTCTATCCAAAATTTAGGTTCTGCCTATTGGAAGTTACAGTGCAAACCCTCAGACCTCCGTTGGAGGAAATGAGTTAACCACAGCCTCCAGACAGATTTAGTGCCAGACAAATGGAGGACTATAACATTTATCCCTCTGCACAAGGGTGGGCCTTCCTTGGACTCAAAGAACTACAGACCCCTAAGTCTAACGAGTCTCATATGCAAGGCATGGAATGAATTATCAAGGATCTGATAAACAATGACATAGGAAACCTATAGACACTGGACCCAGCCCAGTTAGGTTTTGTCAAAGGCAGCTAATGCCTGTTTAAACTGTTGGACTTCTTTGAGAAAGTCACTAACGCTATGGCCATGGGCAAAAATCACACATTGCCTACCTTGGCCTGATGAAGGCATTCAACACAATAGCTCATTTGGGCATTGTAGATAAACTTACAAAATTAGGCATAAACCTACATGTAACCAGATGGCTCACTGACAGGATGCAAGAATTTAGGATAGGAGAATCCACCTCCACAAAGAAGCCAATCACTAGCAGAGTCTCTAGCAGAGTCCGACTGGGATTGGTGCTGGTACCTCTAGATTTTAGCATCTAATTCTACGAAGTCAAGGCAAATGTTAAGGGCCTATGAGTAACCAAATTTGTAGATGAGTGCAAGCTAGGTGTGAGTGTTGAATCCCCAAAAGACACAGATAACCTTCAAGAGAGCCTGACACAAACTACTGCCAGAAACATGGACTAAACCTCAGTGTGAAAAAAATGCATAGTACTACCCTCTGGAAAGATGTTCATCCTTGGAAATTAATACATTGGTAATACACCCCTAAAAGTAGAATCATTGGTCAGGGATCTTGAAAGCATGTTGACAGTAACCTGACCTTCGACCGCCACATGTCTTCTTGCTGAGAAAATCATTCTATGTTGCAGAACTTATAAGTAAAGGCATGGCATCCAGTTCTATGAAGGTCATTATTCGAGGCATGCAATCCAGTTCCATGGAGGTCATTATTCTAGGCATGGCATCCAGTTCCATGGAGGTCATTATTCTAGGCATATCATCCAGGTCTATGGAGATCATCATTCTGCTGCCCTTGGCTCTCACCAGACCTTTCATGGAATACAACAGATATTCTGACATGCACCTAACCAGGCATTTGCAACAGCCTGACAGACCACAATATTTACTCACAAAAAAGATACAGGGAGTAAACAAGCCCTGTGAGGACTGTCTCAAAGCTCTATTCCTGTGCTCAGTCTCTTCATAGACCATAAGTTATCCTTTAACCCCACACTGATGGATTTTCTGCACATTTGCAAAATAAATAGCATCAGAAATATGCATTTTAAGGACCTAAACCTTGGCTGCAAAATTGTGTTAAATTGGCATTGGCTTAAATGGCTTTGCACCTATAGCCTATAACTACCTATGAACCTATGTATCTTAAAGACATCCAAAGAAAAACTGAGAGAACTAAAATGCATTTCTTAGTAATACACATCATATTCTATTTCTGCATCATTACCACTGGCAGTAGTACTGAAATACATTTTTTTTTCAGTTGTAGGACAAGCTGGTAAATGAAGATGCCCCAAATATTGATATAATGTGTTCAAGTTATTTAAAATAACTAACTAATTAATTAACTAACTAAAACCATGACAAAACTGACCAGTCTATATAAAAAAACATACGCATTCATAGGTGAAGACGTATCTCCCAGGATCTAACATTTCTCATCCAGATTTGCCATTTTTGCAGCCATGGGAATCCATACAGCAATCCATTGATTTCTCCTTAATGCTCATCCATACAAAAACAATTTAAATCAAAATTCACAAAAACAAAGTGTTGGCTACGATTTTACAAATATTTCCACAGCCGGGTGACAACTGAAAAAAATGGTGTGGATGATTCTTTAAACACCCCTGACAAATTGTAAATGCCATCACTTAACTATCCAGCTGTCACAGTGTACAGTACTGTTGGCAAAAGGCATATTCATCCAAAGTAAGACTCGTGCTTAAAAGCTACTAAAATAGATACATTTCAGTTGGAGTAGGTGAATGAATGCAAGCCTGACATTTGTTCATAATCACACATTAAGTTACTGGTGATGCTTATTCTCATTGCAGTTTATGTTTAGCTTTGATCTGATGCTCTTCTTTTACTCTGCTGTCAGAATTCCTGCTTTTTGGATTGATTAATGCCTTGCAATGGTTAACAGTGTCCAAACCTAACCACATAGCAAACGGGTTAAGTAAAAAAACAAGATCAGCTAACTGCATCAATCCTTTGTAATATACTTTTCTGCAGTTTAACCTCAGAAATTAGTTTGTTGTGCATAAGCTTAAGAATTCTTTCACAAAAATGTCTGAATTCTCTATCTAGAAGCATAATGCTGAAAACAGATAAGGATAATATTTGCACTGCCCACCTTGTCAGTTTATTTATAGAACAAACTGCAGGCCTAACCTGATAGCTTATCCCTCATTTTAATTACACACCTGTGCACATCCCATGTGTTTATGTGCACTACCTTTGACACTAAGCCCTGTGCATTAAGAATGTTACAGGCATCTTTCATTTCTTTTTTTTTTTTTTTTATTTTATTTTGGTTAATGAACTGGTTGTTTTTACGGGAATCCTAAATGCAGAAGCCTATTATTTCAGATAGATTTGATTCCACAATGTTTTCAACTTAACTCAATATTGTGGTGGCTCAGAGTAAGGTATAATTAGTTAAAGAGGTGTGGAAGTTTTGCTCCCCCTTTCACATAGCTCTACAGATTCAAATCTATTGGACAGATTAGACTTGTTTGATCAAGATTCAGTGGAACAAGCAGCAATGAAAAATATTATAGCCTCCTCCATTACTTTCTGTGAAATATGTCTTCATATCTCCACGGCTGTCCTTTTTGCATTCCCCAGGGTACTTATTTTTTTTTTCTGTGCTCTTCCTTCCTCATAGGTAAATAGTATTCTACAGACTGCTTCAACTCTATCCAGTAAATAGTGGTCAGAATCAAACGCTGTACCTTGTAGTTGTGAGGTAAAGACCTTAACCATTATGCCAATCCCTCCCCCTTTCATCTTTTCCTCAAGAGTGTGCACGTTAAGCTCTTACAGTGTCTCATTATATGGCTTCTAATGAAATGTGGAACTATTTTTGTTGCCATTCTTTGAACATCTGCTGCTCTGACTGTGGGTGAGATGCAGAAAGCCCTGCCCTTAGCCAGAATGGGTATTGTGTGAACTGAAAGGTAAATGGACAGGTTGAGTTCATAAAACTACACAGACAGCTTGTGACTCATTGCAAACTGATCAAGCGTAGTGTTCAAACCAGACAAAAGGAGCAATTCACAGAGAAAACAATAATGTTGACCCACAGGACTGAAACTCGTACAGTTCAGCAGAAGTTCACCAAGCACCCAAGTGAACAGTACAGACTGAGTGGAAATAGGACTAGCAGAATATCATTATTTATTTCCTGTGTTTGTTGTATATAGCCACACTGATTTGTAGAAACCATTTTTGTGACTCTTGACATAATATACCTTAATAAGCTGTATCCTGAACCCTACTGTCAGCCACCTGCTTCTCATTTAAGTAAGACTTCAGGTAAATGAAATTGAAAGCTGGGTCAGTGATGGATAGTTGTGCTAACCATCTTGTACTATAACAAGGATTGACAAAGTTTACAAAAGTATTCATGACACTCTGGAGCTCTTTTTAAGAATTATTACTTACAATTTACATGGATCATTATAGCATCATGAAGGCATTTGTCAAGTTGCAACACCAAGCTTGTGAATCCAGCTGTATGTCGATATGCTGATAGTGTCTCCTGATGAGTTCTTAGCAACTGTCAATATGAAAGGATTATAACATGTTTCTTAAAGATATTCCTTCCTGCTATATGTCCCATTACTGCATCGACCTTCCACAGTACTTTCTCACATTGCTTACTTACCTTATGGTGTGATATGTTTAGCCAGAGCTATAACAAGGGAATCTGGCATTTGGGACAACATGACTATCTTGCATAACGTCCTGATAAACGTTCAAGAAGGGTAAGTGTAATCCTCAGAACTAAAAATGTAAGTGTGATTAAGCAGAAATATATAAGTTCAAAATTGCTGATCACAGATAATTCCCCTTTCTCTGAGGTACAGTGATCTTGGAATTAGTATATATAAGTAGTAACTTCCAATATCAGCAGATGGACTTGCACCTCTGCTAAAATAGTTTTTAATGTGTAACAGAGAAGTGATGCAGACAGGTATTTGAAGCAGTTTTCTGAATAACAATACCACATATACATTTAGCTGCAAGTTACATTCAGTGAATTCTGGTTAAGTTAATTTTTCCCCATTGTTGTGTAACCATAAAGTTGGTATATATAAGTCATGGGTGTATGATGGATTACCCTGCCCCCCCTTGCATTTGCAGGTTTGCCCTTTGATCTAACATTATCAATCCACTTTTTTTTAGTCACTCATACTTGTTTCAGGACTCACAATATTGACCCACAAACTTCCAAAAGGCACCATTTTGTTCACAGAATCATGAGGCACTATTTTGTTCACAAAATCATAAGGTCATATGAACTACAACACAAGTAAGTCTAAAGGCTGTCTGTGCCTTATAAAATCCCACCCGCAAGATACATCTCTCCACTTCCAGGACAGCAAAATATGTAAGACCAGGAATGAACTTGCAAGTAGCCATCCAATCACTAAGGACAGTCTTAAAAAAGGCAAGAATATCACACTGCTTAGCATGCAGGGACAATTTGTTCCAGAGATGGGACAGACATTAAGTAATAGATTTATCTCTCCAATGTATTTGGTGGAAGTACAAATCAAATCCTTGGCTTGAGTGTCTGTGTAGCTGTTCATCCTGTGAAGGTCTAAGTATAGGAACTTTGATGGCATGGAGTGTAAGGAATACATCTCCACACAGAAGTCTATGGTACAGAGTATAAGGATAGGACTTCTGGTCTGTTTTGGCAGTTAAGGGGTTTTAGGCCAATAATCTTTTTCATAAGGAACCTTTGAGACCATTCAAGCTGCATGACATGTCTGGCTAGATACATGCCAGCAGGGGTACTGTACTCAATAATTGGTCTTATTAGATCCGAGTACTGTGGCACAATGGTATCCATTGACCTTGATAAGATGCAGTTGGAAATTAGTTGTGGTAGACAGAAGAATTTAATAACTATTGTTGTTACATGGTGGTCAGAGGTAAAGGAATTTCCATTCAGATGCTGAGATCCCTGACTATGTGTCCATGTGGGGTTGGGTACAGGCTATGCTGTAATCTATAGATGAGGGGTGTTTCCAAAGGCAACACTGTTGCACATTTTGCATATAGTTTGATATATCAGTGATTTCTAAGAACTCATTTTTGCTTAATCTCTTTTGTATCAATGGGAGAACAGAACAATGACACTTAGTTTGCAGTCACTGACAAATCTTATTAGGCATAGGTTAGGGTTTATAGTATGGAGGTCAGAAAAGTATACTCCAGAAAGGAAGGGATCCCACTATTGAGCCATGTAGAACTCCAAATGATTACTTCCTTAATTTTTAAGTCACACCTTCTACTTAAAATGCGTGTGTTCTCTCCTTCAGCCAGTCAGCAATCTATCTTACCATATAAGGGTCTAACTGTAGGTTTTTTTAGCTTGTTTACAATGTCAACATGAGATACAGTGTCAACAGCATTGGCCAGCTCCAGATATGTTATATGAAGTGAGTGGCCAACTGTCCACTCTCTCTGTAACCATCCCAAAAAAGTTTACAAAGGTGAGTAAACATGTTCTGCCCTTGAAAATAGCCCTCTGCAAAAAAAAAAAAAAAAAAATTAAAATATATATCACATACAATTTGCTGGTGCCAGTGTCTCATACAAACTAGCTCTTGACCTAGATCAGACCCACTATATATACCTTTCCTGTAGTTCTGATACTATCTGAGATCCCTATCTCCTTTAGTTGCTGTTACTACTTCCTGCAAACTTAACATTCCCTTCTTTGGTTTCTGCTCCTAGGTATGATATTCATGTTTGTATCACACGTAAGACACATTCCTCCACTATTGTTTTCTATAATTTTCTTTTTCCCTTTTTGTATAAACTACATAAAATATCACTGTGTCATTAAGAAGCAAACATTTATTTAGAGGAATTCTGAATGCTTACTTCTAAACCTAATGAAAAAGACCAGTCTCAGTTCTAAACTTTGTCGCTTTCTAGTAATAAACATATTTTGGTCTGAGTGAACCCCATTTACTCTAACACTGTATTCTCTGGTTTTTTTTTTATTTTAATTGTGCTTATTCATTAAGTAGGTAGCTCTAACCCCCCATATTGTCATTCTTTTATTATGTTCATATTTTCACTTTGTTTTTAAGCACTTAAACACAGCAAGCACAAGTGCCACTTTTCAGAAGTGACCTGGGAACATTGTCTGGTTAAGTGACTTCTCAGCATCACATAACAAATAAAGCTTGAAGAAGTCAGTACCAAGACTATATATGTCCCAACACTGTCTTTTCTTGGTGACTTGTTACATTGTGTTACATCAGATGCATTGCTAAAGTCATAGTAAGCCATGCAACCTATCCTTTCTGATCTAACATTGTAATTACCTAACTAATGAGTTCATCAGCTACATTTATTTGGTATGGCCTTCCTTTTGGGATACCATATTACCTAGGGTTCTGTGCTCCCCACACTCCATATAATTTAAAATGATTTACTTCAGCATCAATGTCAACATTGTGGCTACATCTGAGATCAAATAAGACTGGTCAAAGATTTCAACTTCTGTCCTACCTCTTCACTTATGAATAAAAGTCACATCTGGCATCTTTAAAGGTTCAGGTACCTAACTTTCTTTCCAGGAGTTTTTTAAAATTGTATATTACCATTTATGATGCAGTAAATAATACTGAAGTAAAACAGTTTAATTGGTTTAGCTATGCTCACATCACAGGTATGCAGGCAGCTGTTTAATCTCTTACAGAATGGCCGAACACAAAGATATATCTATATATGTATGTATGTATGTATGTATATATATGGGTCTATCTGAGTTCATCGACATGTTAAAATGTCGAAACTAATTAACCCACACGAATGAAATGTCGAGTCACACCACCAGAGAAGATCGATCGACGCAGAAGACCGACGGAAGAAGACACAAGGATATGTAAGTCTGCGGTAGTACGGACGATTAGGAAGGTCTAAGGGTAAGTGTGCTGTGCTGGTGCTGGTGTTTAGGGGTAGGGTGGGAATAAGTGAGTTAGGTTAGGGGTGAGTTGGGTTAGGTGGAGTCAAGTGTATGTTGGTGATGTGTGTGTTTTAGGGGTGGGATAAGTGAGTTAGGGTTAGAGCGCGGGTTAGGTGAGTGTGCGGAGTAAGTAAGTGTGTGCGATGTTGGTGTTTTGTAGGGGTAGGGGTGGGATAAGTGAGTTAGGGTTAGGTGACCTTAGGGTGGTTGTGGATAGTTGTGTATGTATGGGTTAGTGTTTGTTTGTAAGGATTTTGGTGTGCTTGTGTTGTGTGTGTAAGTGTTGGATAGGGATGTGTTTTGTTTGTTGGTATGTTGTGATCTTCTGGTTTTCGTATTTTAAAATGTCGATGAACTCAGATAGATCCATATATATATATATATATATATATATATATATATATATATATATATATATATAGATATATATATATATATATATATATATATATATATATATATATATATATATATATATATTAAAGGTCCTGTTTTTCCAGCTGATTAAAAATTGCTGAATTACATTTATGATGTGCACTCAGTATTTTTCTCAGGTCGTGTAAATACCTACACTGTTTGGAAGATGGCTAAAAAATCATAACTGTCACATTAAAATACATAATATATAAACAGTACATCCATTAGTTTCATTACCAATTTATGATTTCCAGAATTCTCCTGTAAGCCTTTTTTTCTTACTCTTTAAATTAGAAACACCCAGCTTCCTTGAAGCATACAGTGTTAATAATGACTAGAACATCTCACTTCCTCCTGTGCAGCTATAGCTGGTTGAGGAATAGATCTGAGTCATTCAAGAGAAGTAATATATAACTTAACATTTACCTTGTGAGAACAGGGAGGCTACCGCAACAGAAATGTGGTCGTCCTTTAAGCTGAACCATTCAATAACTGCTATACCTTAACTCTGAGCTGAGGCTCAGTACATCAGTTTATAAAGCAAAGCCGTGCACCATCATGGATATGCAATCGTGAGTGATGAAGTAGTAAGAATGTAGACTATGTGTATGACATACTGTACAAAACGTCAAAAATTCACACTGAGATCTCTCTTCATGCTGAGTTTATTGGAGATAAAGTCATCTGAACAGCATTTGGTTGTGATAACTTGATCCATGAAGCTAAACAGCTGTAGCATTTTTGTTCTACATAATGATATGCAACATAAACTTATAATGTTTATCTAAACACTGAAGTAAAGAAAAGACATAGACATTTTGGTATACCTGTTGCCAGTGACACATATTTTAATGGTCATAATTTAGAATTTGTAGGGCAAGCATTCACTTTGTTTCATTTAGTTGCTGTTAATTATGTATTTATTTCAAAATTAAGGGTTTGATAAGCTACAGATGTGATGGTATGTATATGTGCAAGTGTATTTGTCTGTGTGCATCTGTCTGTTTGTGACGTGTATAGATATCAGTGGATATAAAAAATGTACACACCCCTGTTAAAATGCCCAGGTTTTTGGTATATAAAAAAATAAGACCACAATAAATTATTTCAAAACTTTTCCCACCTTTAATGTGACCTATAACCTGTACAATTCAACTGAAAAACAAACAAATCCGTTAGGGGAAAAAATATAAAAATAAAAAAAACATACAATACGCTGGTTGCATAAGTGTGCACACCCTTAAACTAATACTTTGTTGTATGTGCACACCCTTAAACTAATATTTTATTGAAGCACCTTTTCAGCATGGCACATATTGGCTTGGCAATATTTGCCCACTCTTCCTTGCAAAAGTGCTCCAAATCTGTCAGATTGCGAGGGCATCTCTTGTACACAACCCTCTTCAGGTCACCCCACATATTTTCTATTGGATTTAGGTCTGGGCCATTCCAAAACTTTTATTCTGGTAAAGCCATTCTTTTGCTGATTTGGATCTGTGCTTGGGGTCATTGTCATGTTGAAAGGTGACAATCCTCTTCATCTTCAGCTTTCTATCAGACAGCTGAAGGTTTTGGGCCAAAACTGACTGGTATTTGGAACTGTCTACAATTCCCTCCATTTTAACTAAAGCCCCAGTTCCAGCTGAAGAAAAGCAACCCCAAAGCATGATACTGCCACCAGCATGCTTCACCATGGGGATGGTGTTCTTTTGGTGATGCGAAGTGTTGTTTTTGCGCCAAACGTACCTTTTGGAACTGTGGCCACAAATTTCAACCTTGGTCTCATCAGACCATAACACATTTTCCCACATGCTTTTGGGAGACTTGATGTATTGTTTTGCAAATTTTAGTCAGGCCTGGATGTTTGTCTGTGTAAGAAAAGGCTTTCGTCTTGCAACCCTACCCCATAGTCCAGACATATGGAGAATACAGGAGATTGTTGTCACATGTAGTGCACAACGAGTATTTGCCAGAAATTCCTGCAGCTCCTTCAGTGTTGCTGTAGGTCTCTTGGCAGCCTCCTTGTCTATTTTTCCTTTTGTCTTTTCATTAGTTTTGGAGTGGCATCCAGTTTTTTGCAACGTCAGTGTTGTCCCATATTTTCTCCACTTTTTGATGACTGTCTTCACTGTGTTCCATGGTATATCCAATGCTGTGGAATTTTTTTTGTACCCTTCTTCTGACTGATACCGTTCAACAATGAGATCTCTTTGATGCTTTGTAAGCTCTCTGCAAACCTTGGCTTTTGCTGTAACAGGCAACTGAGTAAATGTCAGGAAAATCCTACTAGGACAACTGAACTTTATTTGGGGTTAATCAGTTTCTTTAATTGATGGCAGGTGTGTACCTAAGAAGACTGAATGCTGTAATTAAATCACAAGGCACTTCAACAAAGTATTAGTTTAAGGGTGTGCACACTTGTGCAACCAGCTTATTGTACATTTTTTTATTTTTCCCCCTAACAGATTTGTTTGTTTTAAAATTGAATTGTACAGGTTATAGGTCACATTAAAGGTGGGAAAAGTTTTGAAATGATTTATTGTGGTCTCATTTTTTTATATCACAAAAAACTGGCATTTTAACAGGGGTGTGTACACTTTTTATATCCATTGTATGTGTAAGGGAATGACCGAACAACTAGACACTAAGTAAATGGAATTTATCATCTGTTAGAAAAGAAAAGAAAAGAAAAGAAATTAATGCTCCCTGCTTATCCAGTGTACCACACAACCCTTTTCAATAAAGTCGTACGTCAACACCTTCCCATTAACTCTACTTTTAAAAAATAATCATGGAGTCACATTGCCAGATCCTGAATATCAACAACTAACACTATCATATCTGTGATATCATACTTAACATGCTAAACAGTCACCAGAACTGCTGCATAATACTTTTATATCCAAGTTCATAATTTCTTTGTAATTGCAAGCTATAGTAAGTGCAATAACACAATTCCAGATTTGGTAAATATCCAGATTCGTTAGTATTTATCTCATTTGGGATATTCATCATACATTAATTTGTAAGTGTTTATACAACATTAAGTGCAATACTTACCGAGAACTGTGATAATGATGAGTAGGGATCAAAACCCACATCAAACGAATGCGGAGTGATGGTTTTAACCTGAACGGAAATAAAATAGGAATCAGTGTGCAAGGTCTTAAAACTCAAACACAAGCACTTACCTCAGATGTGTAGCTTCAAGGTACTGCTGGAAGTAAAAAGTAACTAGAAATGCAATCCATCTCACAGATTTTTTTCTGCTTGCATACATATAGTTTTATTTATTTGTTTGCATGTTTATTTTCTTTCAATAACCAGATTGTCTAATTGGACTAGATCCAAGTTTAGTGGAGTCCCAAACAGGAAAGCTTCAAGTAAGCAATAATGTCTGACAGGCTATGTGTTAATGTGTAATTAATACCCACCCAGGAGGTGTTATGAAGCCTGACGATGTATGCAGAGGGCTCTACACCCCTGGAAGGGCATTAATTACACATTAGCACACACCCTGGAGGGAATTATTGTGCTTAGAGAATTGTCTCTCTGTAAAATTGTTGTGTTTTACTTATTTTTTTAATATATTTTTGATGTAAAACATTCCTTCTACCTAATGCTTCAAACTTTCTGTAATATATGTTAATGGTGTTGAAGGAAGCATTTTATATCAAATATATATAAAAATAATATAGTACTTAAAGAATAAATAAAATAAATAAGTAAAAAAGTTTACATAGAGACCATTCTCAATCTCCCTCTCTCTTGAACGCAGTCTCTTCTGCTTTTACACACATACACATACATAGACACATACGGTCGCCTCTGGTTTCATACTCACATTCACTCACACAAGCATAACTCTCAACTTGTTAGCAAAAAAAACTGGAGAAAGCCAAAAATCATGTGGATAGGGACAAATTTTAAATGCTAGTAGAAAGTTGCTAGAGTAAAAGATCTTGTATTACAATGCATTTTCTGAAAGATATAAAGCCTGAAACCTAAATGCCTGTCATTATTTAGTGAATTCAATCCTCACTGATTTGCCACAAAACTTCAGAAAACCACAATTTTTATGAGGAAGTGACAAAAAATATGAGGCAAAAATCTGGACACTCTGCAAAAATGTGGGCAATTGAGAGCTATGCACATAAGATCTGTCTCTCTCTCTTTATATATATATATATATATATATATATATATATATATATATATATATATATATATATCACACACATAGTCTCCTCTGCTTTCACACACAAGTTCACTCACATAAGATCACTCTCACTCTCTCTCGATCTCTAACTCGCACACAGTGTTCCCTGCTTTCATACACGTATTCACTCACACAAGATCACTCTCACTGTCTCTTAATCTCTCACACACACAGTCTCTTCTGCTTTCATACACTCATTCACTCACAAACACAGACAAGAACATAAACACACTCATACACATACACTTTTTTTTTTTTTTTTTACACTCACTAAACAGCAAAAGTGCTGCTTACCACATGCAAAATAATGGTGACCGTTAGTTTTTTTTCAGTCTGAGCTCAACGGGAGCTTGATATGCTGCCGTGAAATGGCAGACTTGTTTTTCAGCAGGCATTACTTCTACATTAATTCCCTGCTGGAGAACACCCGTTCTCTAGTCAGGGTGCTGATGTACAGTTTGGCCATTCTCTAAGTTATCATAATAACATAACAGAACAATCAGAGTATATAAGCTAAACATGGTATAAACAGTATGCACAATTATACTACATACAATTTGAATTTATGTTCTAACATAATATATTCTGACTAGTGGAAAAAAAGTACAATGCATAGTAAAACATATTAGTTTTAATACATTTAAAATCAGAATCCCAAATTGCCCTAATTAGAGGAAGAAAACAATTCATTGATCAGTAACACATATAAAATAAATACAGAATGCATCTTAGCAGAAAAAGCATAATGTCACTGATACAGAAACTGGGCAATTTGTTACATGAAACAGTTTAGGTACTAGTTATAGACTAGTTAGAGTGAAACTGAATTCAGTGGTCAAAAAATGAAAACTGGAACAACTTACCCACTGAATCCTCATATGACTGTACAGCAGTCTAATCGTGTCAACCTAACCTGATCTAGTTCTATGACTGAGTCACCTATGATGTAGACAAATGCTACCTGATAAATACAATCTATTTACAGCACAGTTCTTGACTCATTGCAATACCCATAGCTCTGAACACCTTAGCACAGGAAGTCTGAGTAGGGACAATGGGACAAAATTTAAATATTTGCTCTTACAAACTTAGAAAGTTGATGAAAAAGAGGTTTTGCATTAGCATGCATTTGCTAATTGATATGAAGTCTGAAACCCAAATGTCTGTCATTATTTAATGATTTCAATCTTCAATAATTCGCTGGAAATCCACAAATTTTATGAGGAACAGATAAAATATGGGGAAAAATCTGGACATTTTGTAAAGTTATCGACAGCTGAGCTACACCACAGATTTACTGCAACGATTATAGAGAAAGGACTGGATGGTTGCTACGTAGTAATGCATGAAAGTAACAGGAATCACAGAGTAGCTGCCAGGAAAAAGCTTTCAAAACAAAACAAAGAGTTAGACTTGGGGGTTCAGTTAGTCTCTGACCTTGCACGGTGCAAGGAAAGCTGTTTTAATCTCTTCTGTGATGCCATCAAGGTTGGGGGTACAGTATGAGACAGAAGACAAGCTGAAGAGAGACTCAACAGAAATAGAGGCATCATACAAGAAGTGATAGTTTTACTTCACTTCTACAAAATATATAGTGTAGCATTGGGAAGGTAATGTTAAGGAGATTCTAAGTAATCAGGAACAGAGTGACATGGTAGCAGCATAAATAAACCCAACGCAGAGAAATGTAACTAGAAGTACTAAAACTAAGGCTTCAAGATGATACTATCCCTCTTTCAGGCATTGATAAAGCAACATCTAGAATACCATGTGCATATCTGGAGACTATGCAACACAATGTATGTCATAATGCTGGAAAATAACAGCTGAATGCACCTGTGACAGTACTGGGAAAGAAGGCATGAGATATGAAGTGTGGCTTAGGGAGCTAGGCCTCTTTTCACTATTAATGAAACAAAACAATAATACCTCTTGAAAACGTAGGGGAATCACAATTTCATTACTGTGGCTGAATTCTCTGCAGTAAACTCACCTACTACTACATATACAGAAGTACCGAGGACTAAACCTGAATCACAAATACAACAGGAAGGCATAAGTTCAACAAAGCCAGAATTTCCTACATGTAACAGTGCAGTGGCTCATTAATAAGATCGTTGTGTCACAGTTCCAGGGTCTTAAATTAATCTTCTAGGTTTATATTTACTTACCAAGCTATTGATCTGTTAGGATTTCAAAAAGCCTAGCCCTGCATTACCCATGGTAATTATTAGCCCTTATATTTTGCAATATGAATCTCCAAAGACAGAAGGAACAAGAATATGCTGGAGTAATTACATGTTTCCCCTCTCCATGAGGGCTACTTGTGGTAAACCGAGGGTGAATTTATGCTTGTCATCCATTCATTCAAGTTACATTTGAACAAAAAAAGAGAAATACTTTGCTTTATTTGGAGGGGAACATGATTCCACAGCAGTGGTATTATCTGTGATACATACCTATCTCCCCAGTAACTTCTTACAAAAGAGACTGAGATCCCTAGAGGGGGTGTTTCTAATACCATTGGACTTCTGACTTTGTAATAAGTCTGACAGAACAGGGTCACTGAAGATCTATACACAAGGCAGTTGTCACCTCTCAGTAGCCTGTATGATATAAAAAAGAGAGACAAACCTCGGAGATGGTGTGCATCATTTTTATGGTTTAAGGTCTTGATTTTTTTTAGATAGGTGTGGTCATTACAGCTGTGACAAGTGTGTGGCTAGGCACATACTGAAAGGGGCATTATACTCAATGATTGGTCTAATGACCACTGATTGTACAGGAACACTTATGCCCCTGGATCTTGACAGCATACCCTTAAATATAAACTATTTGGTAAAAAGGACTTCCTTACAATAATGGATATATGTTGATCAAAGGACTGTCTACGATTTCTAACTACAGGGTCAATTTTCAGGGTGAGGGAGGTGTTGTCAATGTCATATTTACAAAAGGTTTTTGCCAATGGATACAATTATGCATTTCTTGGCATAAGTTTTAGTCCATGGTTTTGGCACCAAATACTTGTTTGGGCCAGGCCATCTTGTAGAATCCTGGTGTTCTCTTGGGGAGTTAATGATGGCAACAAGTTTTCAACTATCTGCAAACTTGGTCAGCTATAATCCCGTAACATTAGCTTTGACCTCCAAGATGTAAATGCTACAGAGAAGTGGTCCAAGGACCGAACCCGGGAGTGCACCACTAGTGGCAGTTTTTTTTGGAGGAGGTAGAAACACCCACCCTTACTGTCTGTGTTCTACTTTGATCCAGTTTTCTATCCAGTGAGTTACATAGGGATTGACATTTAGCTGGGAGAGTTTGTCTGCAATACCTGAATGCAAGATGGTGCTAAATGTCTTTGCAAGGTCCAGACAGGCAGTGTGCACTGATTTACTCTCATTTATTGCCTTAGAAACTTTTTCAAAAAGGTCAAACAGATTAAGTAGGCAGGACCTGCCCTTGACAAATCTGAACTTGCTTGGGTTGGTTTGGGTTGAGAGTCAATAGGTCACATATAATATCCCTATCTAGGAGTTCCATAATGATCCTTTCCATAGCGTTACAGGTGAGACTGGTCAGGCGTATAGGTCTGTAATAACCTGGGTTCAATGTAGCTCATCGTTGTGCAAGGGAATGACTGTTGCTGTTCTCTATTCATCCAGCATAAAGCCTGCCTTGAAGCTAATGTTGAATAGACTCTGTTGGGGGTATGAAAATTCATGTTTCAGGCTAGCCAGTAGGCAGCTTGGTATGGTCCCAACCACAAAGATGTAGTATTGTTGGCCTTAGATAGTGCCTTGAGAATTTGTTTTTGGGAGATTGTGGGGGGAGGTGGGGTATTTCAGTATTTCATTTGAGAATATTGGAGGGAAACAGGGGTAAAGTTGGGGCTGAATTTGTCCACTAGTATATCGACTATATCTTTTGGGTCTTAGTAATTTATATCATTTACATGTTTCCCCTATCCATGAGGGCCACTGGCGCTAAACAAAGGTGAATTTATAGTTTTCCATCTATTCATCCAAGTTACTCTTGAATAGAGAAAGAAACATACTCTACTTTATTTGGAGGGAGAAATGGTTAATTGTTTCTGAGACTTGTAACAAAATTAAAGAAGGCTTTGTGATTACCTTTCACTTAGTTGGATAGTTTTACTTCATGTCTAGCTTTGGTTAATTTGATTAGGATTCGGAGTTCATTGTTTAGGTTAGCAAAAGCATTTTGGCTTCTTGAGAAATTGATTTATTTTTGCTTGCAATGAGTTTTTCTTTCTTTTACTGTAAAGCCTGTTGGTATTATGCTTCCACCACTGAGGTTTATTTTTGAATTTTACATTGAATTTATTTTTGAGAGGGATAGATGTATCTATATAGCTATTTATTTGTGCCTATAACTTGGCAGTAAAGGATTTCATATAAGCAGTGAGATCATCAAAGTTCATAGGTTCATAGGTAGGAATTAGGCTATCGGCCCTGGCTTTTGCCACCCAAGAAAATTATTTTACTGTGCCACTGTTGAGCAGAGCCACAAAAGTGACCTCCGGGGTGAATATCCTATTTTCCATCCAATCATCAAGATTTTTCTTGAAGAGTGCTAATGAGGAGCTTTGTTTGATATAGATATGTAGTTTATTCTAGAGTATGGGAAGTGGAAAGGTCTTTTGAATTTAATCAGGTCGTCATCCAGTTGATGGTGGAATATTTGAAGTTTCATTGGAGCATGGCATTTGGCTTAATACACATGGACTCCATACTGGTTTAGTAGGAATTATAGGCCAATGGGGACATAGATGGATTCCTGTATTTAGCTATCATGGGATAATCTAAGGACGCACGCACGCACCAAGATGGACATAGAGATGATCTTGTAGTTAGTTATGATGTGATCAGGAGTTTTGTTGATAGCAAGTTGGACGTGGAGGAGTTCCAAATCATTATCTTATCTTACAAATCTGGAGGTAAGATTTTTTAAGAATATAGAGTTATCTCTGCCTTTAGTGTCTATTTCTGATGCAGTGGACCAGTATTACTGATAGGCATTCAAGCCCTTCACTGATGGAATGTTTTCACTGGTTTTGAACTGGGTTTCTGTAATGATGCAAAAACATACATTTACCAGTGTAAGTAGTGTTTGTAGGGTGTGGAGTTTTTTTTTTTGTTAAGGTTCCTAGCACTGATTAAAAATATCTTAATGTTGTTCTGATTAAGATTAGCTATGTTAGAAGCTTAAGTTTTCCATTCACGGTCTGTGAGGCTATTTACATGCTATTTCCATATCTGCATGGATTTATTCCATGTACTCTGGTTTCCTGTCATCTACCAGAAGCATGCTGATTGACTGGTAACATGACATTGTCCAAATATAAATTGTGTTTCCCTTTTTTTATTATGACACAGCTCATGGCTGGAAAGAACCTAAGAAACTCACGTTCACTTCTCTGGTTGCCAAAAAAATCAATAAATCAATAAATTAATCAATCAATCAATACATACACAAGATCCCTTAATAACAGCAGTAAACTGCAAATGCATTCTCACCTAAATAACGTATTGATAAGAATTCATAACAACGAAATAGTTAGGGATAAAAATGAACCAAGCTATGAAGGAAAGCCCATAAGGCAAATGCTATGACCTGCCAACTCCAAAACATTCTAGTTATGTTGACCTCGTTGTGCATAAAACAGGCATGATAACTCAATGGACTTGGTCAAAGTAATGTACCCACAAGAAACCAAATTTAGGCACTTCTCAACTAGGTAAGAAGGATTAAAGGTCATTATGACATGGTAACTGCCAAAAGCAAACTGGACAATATAAGGATGTCTTTACTGATGTGCAATAGGATATAGCAGGACATAGCAAGACAAACGTTGGCATCCATTCATTCATTCAGTCAGTTGCTCAGAACATGACTTTATAGATGGGGGAATTCAGTGACTCATCAAAGAGGAAAACGTTCAGTTAGCCAGAGTGCTTTGCAGCCAGCTGGATTCACTCTTCTTTCCAGGGAGTACAAGTACAGAAAAGGATGTCTTCCATTCCCATAGTGTCTGTTTAGATGTATTCATATTCCAAATAAAAAAAAGAAGTTAGCAAATACACTAGATATAAAGTTAGAGGTAACTGTGACTTTGCATACTGCTAATGTTAATACCTGTAACATTACAGAAATGTAGTTCAAAGATCCAAAATGCATATCACAAATTGCAGGGTATATATGTTTTCAGTTTTGCAAACTGAAATAAACTGAAACTGAAAAGGTAGTTGCCTTAATACTGGATAATCCTTTGATTGGTTTTCTAAGCTCACAGAGTCTAAGCTAAGCCAGGACATTCCATGCTGGTCTTTCTTTAATTTTTTAATTCATGTTTTTTTTTTATAGATAAGTCACATATGCTAACACAATGACAGTTTGACCCAATACTTTCTGGAATCGTGTGACTGCTGACTTCACATTAACTAAAATAGAATTTGATTTTATGACTTCTCTGGAATATCAGAACAAGACATCATGTTATTTTTTTATACACTAGCATCCCCAATCTGTTAGACATTGTCAAAAGCAAGTCTGTGAAGCATGGCTACTTCCCCTTTTTACACAGGCTTTGGGTTGAAAAGGTCACAAGCTGCAGATTTGTAAGAAATACACTTGCTTCATACATTTTACAGCTTAAATGCAAAAGTCTGATTAATTAATGCATATTATTAAAACATGCACACTAATAATCAAATCATAATAAGCTAGCAAATATAATATATATTGAATTAATGCAGATTCATGCTGTCTTGTTTTTGATACTCACTTTGCTGTTTAATTTACAACAATGAGGATACTGAACCAGTAAACTGGGACAGAATGCATGGGCCGTAAATAGACTGTCAAGGACAAACATTTAGGCCTGAATCAAGCTTCAGTTACTGCAATAATGTCTATGTATTCCTCAAATTCAGCATCTCTTCTAATTTGTTTCTTAAATTTGTTGCATTTGTCATGACTAAATGCATATCATTACCAGTTTTGTATACACCTGCAGTCCTATCAAGGATACCTGTGAAAAAAATGAGTATCTTTCTTATCATTGGTAAAAAGTCATTTGTGCCATAACTGATCTAATCAGAGGTTTTTATTACCAAAATATTGAGATCCACTAGAAAACATTTCCCAAATGTACATATATTTACAAAAAAGGGTTAGACTCAGTCACGACAGTTCATTGCTTGGGTAGCTGGCTTGCAACTGCATATGTGCAGATATATCTACCAGTCAAGCTTATTTTCTCCCCATTTGTCAATCTGCCTAGATTGTTAATGCCAGCTACAATTATAACTAACTTACTTTGTCAGAGTTCCTAAATTAACTATGTAATATCAGAAACCTTGCATTCCTTCAGGTAAGAAAAGTGATGTTAAATCTGTCTGATGTGTGAATGGCATTTTCATGCTTCATATCATGGAAACAATGACTAAAGCTTGGCGTTTGGTGCTACGTTTATTTGGTATTCGTGTTTGAGATTGTGGGGAAGATTTTAATAAGTATACCAGGTCACTGTTAGTTCAAATCATGAAGTAACACTTCCAGTAATGGTCCAATCAGGTACTCTTACAGCTGAGCAGCCACACCCCCACCCTTGGCTCTTTTTCTCTTTCTTTTATTGTCTAGTTGAGGAATCAGTACTGAGCTCTTCTCCCATCAGCCTTTATTCTTCCTTTTTCCTTTTGGTTGAATCTGTTGTGTCATTTCCACACATTTTCATGTCAAAGCTGTTACCTGTCTAGTCCATATCTTCTCATGTTGAATTATCTGTAGTTTTCATACCCTTGCACTTCATGCTGTTTGAGCAAATAACTGCATTTGTTACAGATGTGGGCAATTGTAAAGTGACTGATTAGCATTTTACATATGCCGTATTGTCTGAGACAGTCTCTGACAAGAAGGTCCTCAATCCAGTAATTATACATTTCCTCCATTTTTACAGAATTCAGTACTACTTTCTCAAGAATCAAAGTCCTAAACTGGAAGCAGTAGCAGCAAAAATACACAACACCTAACAATTTATTGAAGGCTAATAAGTAAAGGCTAACTTTAAGAGAGTAAGAGGCAAAAATAATAGTTCAAAAGTTGATAAATATTAGTTAAAATATAATTAATTATTTATTTAATTTATTTAATTTAATTATTTAATTATTATTAATTAAAATCAAGATTATCCAGATTTTATACAAAATATAAAGTCAAATGTTGATACACAAAGCAATCTAGGAACTTACAAGGAGGATTGTGTCTCATTTCTGAACCAAAAAGGAAGAAATGTTTGACTTAAACATTATTATTTTCATGAAGAGCAGGTGGTTATCTGCCGTACAAAAATACAAAAATCAAAATACCCCACTGCTACACGCAGACCTACCACAGAGAAACAAAAACGGAATAAAACCATAGGTCAACCAACACAGCAATAAAGTGAAAAAAATCTTTTTTATTTAGTGGTTAGCGCTTTTGCGGGGCTACCACTTCTTCAGACTAAATGAGACAACAAAAAGCATAATCAATATATATAAAAACACTAAAAAACAGCATTAAAAAACAAAACAATAAAATATGGAAAGACTTGAGGATCTACAATCCATTTAAGCTCAACTCTCTCAATATAATTGTTAAAATCACCACCCCTTATATTCGTTGAAAGCAACTGCAAAACCATAAAACTAAACCTGCTACAATTAGGGCTATTACTAGTGTTTTCCAGAATGCATTCCCTAAGTTGCTGTTTGGTCTTACCCACATAAAAACAGGAACATGTTCAACAGGTAGCCAGATAGACTAAGCTACTGCGCCTACATGTTGCAACAAACCTGGAAGAGAAAAGCCATCCTGAAACAGGGTGGCTAAAACCATATCTGAAGCAACGAAATTGCATACTCTACAACCATTGCAAAGAAAAATACCCTTCCTGCCATGTATAGCACTAACAACACTTTTCATAATCTCCACACACCTATTTAATTAAATACTTGTTCTTCTACAGTGCCCTGCACCTCCTACTACTCCTATGTCTTCACTTTTTTTGCATTTATCCACACTAATATAAAATTATAAATACACACCCAATAATTACACTTTTTCTTTAAACTATCCACACATAATAATTTCTGCCTTTATTCTACCCTTGACTACTTGCAAACTTAAGTGTTAGCATACATTGATACTGTTATATAAAATACCTACAGATAACCAAGGCAAAGTTTGATAATTGTGCATGTTTTATATTACTGTTAGACTTTGTAACTTGTGTGAATTTTCCTTTGCATGTTCAGTTTAGGAAATTGTTGTGTGCTACAACTGCATTCACCTGTTTTTCTATGTTTTTTACTATAATTTTATGATTTTATGTTTATAGTTTGCAACTTGTGATTAAACTGTATAGAACCCGTCTTGCTTTGTAATGTATGTAACTTGGGGCTTCTCCCCTGGGCCTACACTGAAAAATGGCTAAGCACCCAGTCAGACTATCCTAGTAAACAAACATAAAATAAAATAAATAAAAATAAGCACATACAGTCTGGGAGGGTCCATAACAAAGTATACTTTTAAGGGACAAATTGTTTCTAAAAATAAAATGGGGTTCTCTCCCAGTCAAATTATTAATCTTGTTATCAGCCAACAAAATAGTCCAATTCTTCCTAACAACCTCACAAAATTGCTGTACATTGCTTGAATAAGTAAGCATGAACCTGGGAGGACCATTCAAATGCATATGTGTGGTGTGCACATTTCTCCTGGTACCACCAGAAAAATAAGGTGTCCCTCTATAACTCCAACAATCACAGATATCCTTAAAAGAAGCAATTGCCTGTTCCTTGGAGCAACCTTTCCCCACAAAATCTGCACAAAGGGTGGTCATGGCCTCATCGAAAATGTGGTCATCTGTCAACAACCTGGAAGCCCTTAGGGACTGCCCTTTAAGTACATTGGGAAAAATATGCGGAGGATGCATACTGGAACAATGCAGCATCCCATTTTTCCAACAAGGTTTCCTGAACATCCTAGTACCAAGGCCTTTATTGTCTGCATTTATAACCCATGGTAGTGGTGCTGCAGTAGCGTTGTCACCTCACAGCAAGATATTGTCAAGATCGATTCTCAGCTAGAGCATCTTCTGTGTGGAGGCATGCGTGAATGGGCGTGCCTTCGTTGAAGGTTGTGCGTCAGGGCTGGTAACTCGGCACGTAAAAATCCACTACCAAACATTAGCAGACCGGAGTTTCGCTGTGGCAACCCCTAACTGGGATAAGCCAAAAGACACAATAACAACAACAACATGCTTTTTGTTGTCTTCTGGTTATCTGCTGTAACCTAAGTTAATTCTGTGTCCAGTTTTGAGTCAATAAGCATTGATCAGTTTTTATACAGCTTACATACAGATGAATAGCCTGGCAAGAAAATTAAAGTAAAATGTGTATTACAGCAGTTATCATATAGGTTCATAGGAAGTTAATAGGCTAAAGGCCCTATGGCCTTTACAAGTCTAGCCATGTTATACCCGTGTTCCCTAACTGACCTTGGTTAGATGGTCATTATTCGCAAAGTAAGTCTATGAACAGCTCTGACTGCCCCTGTCCATGAGGTACATAGGTGACACCCCCAGGGCACATATGCAGCTATGTAAACAGCCAAAGTGGGAGAAAAAATTAATCTTACAACAGATTCTTGGAAGCCTAATGGCAGTGTCACTTTCCTGAGAACCTATAATAGCAGAGTTGGCAATTACTGATACGGTGGGACTTCTATCCAAAATAAAGCAGTGTAGGACAAAAGCGAGTAAACACATAACTTTTTAAATCCTAAAAAAACCTTATTCACTATATCCTGCTTAGTCATGCTGGTCACTCCAATGGTGCAACATTTGGTGATGTAACTTAGCGACTATGTGTCACATGTGTCATTCTGGGTCATGTTTATGCATCAGAAGATCCAGGTAGCATCACCATTCTATTTAGTTATGCAAACAAGCTGAGAAACCTAAAACAAAGTTTGCAAAGCAGATAATATAATAGTTTACAATACAACAACGCGGTCTTTTGGTGTCAAACAACTACACACTAAGAGACTGCTTCAGCAAAGATGTGACCCAACATCGGGGCTTGCTTACATTAGAGGACGCAAAGAGCATTGTCAAACACCTAACATACAAACAACCAGAGATACCAAAACAGAACTTTAAATGTAAAATAAAATTAAAATATATAAATGCTGTAGTTTTCTACTAACATCACAAAACCAAAGTATATTCTGTTGGTGTCAAACAGCTAAACACAACACATGAGCAAACATGTGACTAGCAGGATGGGTGGGCACTATTACTTTGTAACTGAAGAAGTCCAGGTATGAGGGCAAGAAGATGCAAGACATCCTACATAAGGAAGCGTGGGTATCTGCTGGTATCACAAAAACATAATACAGTGGCAAGAGTGTTGGGCACAGAAGTCTCTCTGTATAGGTTGTTCCAGAATGACAGAACAACAACATGAAGGAGGACATGAGGTATAAGGTCAAAGTGGAGGAAGAGCACCCAGCAAGAATGGGCAAGGGAGAAAGTAGGATCAAAACTTAGTTTCAGTGCCCTGGAAATGATGGCATCCTGGTGAATCGTTGGATTATATGAGCCCCCAGACACATTAAGGCAGAATAGTGGGAGTGAAGGAGAGAAAAGGGGAGGGGAGTGGAGTAGGAGGAACATTAGAAAACGTGCAATGTCTGAGCAGAGCAAACTAGAGCTTTCCAATATGACTATCATCTTAGACAATAATGGTTCAGCCACCTGATGCAGGATTGTACCAGAAAGTATAAAATTCTGGAAATGGCAAAGTGGGTTATGACTATGCTACTGTGTGGTTTGGTGTGGCAGGATGGTAAAGACAAAGATAAAAATGATGGCATAGGATTTTATGAGGGGGTACTATGCTGAGTTGGGGTAAATATCAGGAGTAAGTTCGGTGACTAGGAGTAAAGTGGGGAAGTAAACAAGCTAAAGAAATGGATCAGAGACTAGGTATTCCAGGTTATTTATAAGTCAGTGAGAAACATGCAAAAATTCAAAAAGATGAAAATGTCAATATAGCCAAAAATATTGAGTACAGAAAAAAAACACCAGTGTGGAAACAACAGTCACAGTTCAAAATATCCAAAGGTAAAGTAGGCAGCAACCAGGTAGCAGGTAAAATAAATCCAAGTGTGAAAACACAGCAGTCCCAATTCAAAATATCCAGAGATAAAATAGGCAGCAAACAGCAGGCAGCAGGTAAAATAAGTCCAAGTTTAATACATATACAAACTGGTAAGCGCTTTTGCTATGGAATCATAGCTTCTTCAGACCCTAATAAAACAACATCTTTACTAAACATTTATATAACACTGTCATAATACACAAACTAATCAGGAGCTAAAACTAATAAAACAATTAAATAGTTAAAGCTGAACTCACTGAAAAAGTGAACCCAGCAGTTGGGAGTAAACATTACTTTTCCCTTCTCCTTCTGGCTTTTAAAACAGGTTTCAAGGGTAGAAATTCATTTAAGCTTAACCCCATATGAAAACATAGTTTGGCTATCCATCTTGCTTCACATCTCTCTGTTTCATGTTGCCTAACCTAGCAGTCTCATATATAACATCTAATACAATAAAAGAAAATCTATGTGCATTACCTTGCATCTGAATATGTTTAGCTAAGGCATTGACAGTATTACATTTATTAATACAATATATATGGTCCCTAACGCATTCACAAAACCGATGGTTAGTTTTGACAACATAAAATGAGCTGTGTTGTGGACATACTGATAGAAATTAGACATGCCGCATTTGTTCGGTACTCTCTCCCCATTGTCCATAGCCCATCTTGTTCAGCTAACACAACAACCTCTTTAAATTTGCCATGTTCCAGTAATAAAATTTAGGAGATGTGGCAGTCGATGAATCAGAAGTTAAAATATGCCAATTATTTTTAATTACATCATTGACCTTATTTATGTCACTGGAAAAAGTCATAGGGACTCTTAAGGTGTTGTCCCTTCTAACTTATCTATGTGGGCCTCAGGTGGGGGTCATAAAATAAGGTCTCCCAACACCCTTCCTAAACTGGCGGGCACCACACATACCCTTAGCTATCTCAGTCCCTTCATACCCCAATCCTCAAAATCATCCTTCAGGGTCATAATAAATTCCTCAAAGTCATGGTCATTAACATGTAGCCTACTAGCCCTTAACATTTGTCCCTTCACCACATGGTTAGGATGCATACTGCTACAATGGACAAAACTTACTTTGTAACAATCCTTCTATAAAGGCTTGTAATAAGTCAGTTACTACCAGAATCCCTCTTCACCATAACATCCAAATAAGATATCTCAGTATGGGACTTAGTAGCAGTAAACCACAAAAAGTCTGTAGTGGAATGAAGATAGCAGATAAATTTATCTAATTCCACTATGGTTATTATCCAAACCATAAAAAAAAGTCATCCACAAAATGTTGGTAAAATTTTATTTGATGACCCTACCATCTCAAACTCACTAGAAACCCGCATTCCCATATGGCCATAACTGCACTGGCATAGCTATTGGTACAAGGTGTGCCAATAGTATGCGATGCCTCTGGTGGTAATATCTATTGTCAAATGTAAAAATGTTATTCTCCTAAACAATTTCAAGGAGAAATACAATAAGATCAATCTGCCTAGCATCCAAATTACTGCTCATTTCAATAAAATCCTTGACCATTAAAATGCCTTGCTGATTAGGTATCACTGTAAACAGTGATACAACATCAAATGTTACCAAAAGGTAACTAGAGGGAAACACATCATCCTTGGAAAACTCATACAAATAAAAAAATAAACTGCTGTGCATCTTTTAACACTAAAACATGTGTCCAACATCAGTCTCAAATCTTTCTCTAAATAAATGGACATAGGTTCAGTGAGCCACCCCCTCCCAGCAACTGTAGGTCTAAATGGAAGATGGCTCATGTTTTTGTGAATCTTGGGTTGTCCCTGAAATAGTGGAGCAAGAAGTAAATTAACTTTTAGGTACCTGTACAATTCATCGGGAATAGCTCTTTCTAACCTTGCATTATAAAGCAAACCATGAACACTTCTAATAAAACCAGAACTCAGCCTTAGAAATGCATTTATAAATTTCACTATCGGACAACATAGCATTCAAACTGTTATAATAAAATTCACGGTTCATAACAACCACCATGCTCCCCTTGTCAGCAGATTTTATAGCAATACTTCATTCATGAGGGAGTGCAAAATATGCCACTCCTTTGGTGACAAATTAACAAACCTGTGGCCAGTTTTACCTTTCTGTAACACATTATAAATATCAGATTCACACATTCTCAAAAACACTTCTAACATGGAATTATTGACAGAAACAAATGTTCTATGTTCACAAAATAAAACAACATCCTTGTCAGAAACAGTCTCACCAAACTGTAATTTCAATGTAATATTCCATACAAACAGTCTCAGATCATGAATAACATCCGCCACATTGCAACCTTGTGATAGAATAAAAGATAGACCTTTACTCAAAATGGACACTTCTGCCTCAGACAGTACCTTTGTAGATATATTGTGTATCCGCCTTCATCTCTCATGGGCCACATTCTCTTTAAACTGTTGTTCTCCTTTCCTTCGTGGTTCTTCTTCCACTTCTCCCTCCCTCGATTGCAGGAATGTGAGCGGTCACCTGACCCACGTGTTTTGATAGGCTCTGGCAGAATTGAAAAACTCTGTCCCACAGAAGCAACAGCAGTTTTCCTTCTGACTACCAGTTTCTCAACAGTACTGGTTGTAGCTGCAGTCATCCCTCTTTGGTTAATATTCGCTTGGTTACCGGTCTCATTGGGGGAGTGGTATAAATCATAAAGTAAGTTCTCGCAACACCCTTCCTAAGCTGGCAGGCACCACACATATCCTTAGCTATCTCAGTCCCTTTATTCCCCCAATCCTCAAAAGTCCTGCTCTTTAACATGTAGCATAGAAGCCTTTAACATTTGTCCCTTCACCAGATTCTCAAACACATGATCTGAAGTAGTTACTTCATTTGCTCTGCAACCTGTGGGTATCGGATCCGAGCCAGCAGCTTTCCAAGATACAAGATCCGAGCTCCTAGCTCCTCCCCCTACCCATAATCCCCTGCTACATGCTGTATTACCTCAGATCATTTTTTGCTGTGGCTGAAGCAGCTACCTTTGAAGAGCACCTTGGCTTTTGGTGAGATCGTTACCTTTTCTTAAACTTTTTCTCAACTGGGAAGATTGTATTTTTTTAGTGTACGTGTATCCCTGGGTTCTTTTAGTCATAATTTAGATACTCGTTATATTTTTTTTTAGAGTTAGTGTTTTTTCTGTGACGCCCTCCCCCCTTAGTGTTTGGGTATGCGGGTGTGAGTGTTTAGTCAACATGGCTGAAGGGCCCAAAGCCGTTTTTTCAAAGTGTACTGAGTGTGGCCATAAGCTTTCTCCGGCTGATGGCCACACTCAGTGCGTTCTATGCCTGGGGGTGGCCCATTTATCTATGGCCTGCCCAATATGTGCGGCCTTTAACCCCTGGGCACTTAGGGACAGGAAGAATAAGCTGATCCTGGCGGGCTTGCTTCCCCAGGAATCGGCTTCTTCTTCCTCTCCCATTCAGGCTCAGGCTGCCTCAGCAGCCCTAGTGCCTTCTGCGCCCCCTGCTCAGCCGGGGACTCAACCTCCCTCTTTGGGTTTGAGCTTGGGGGACTCTGGTGCCTCTTCCTCCAAAGAGAAGAGGCACAAGGACAAGGAAGGGCATAAGTCTCAGAAAAGGCAGGCTGAGACTCAACCCTCAGCCCCGCCATCTAAGCTGGCTAGGTCTCCCTCGGGGGTCTCTGGATCCTCCCCCTCTTGGCGCCGTTCGCCATGTTTTTTGCCCTAGCTGGTGGAGGAATATCGGTCTCCCTCGAGGTCAGTGAGGCGGCCCTCCCAGCCCTTCTCGATAACTTCTTCTAGGTCGACCAGAAGCCTCACTGACGCGGACATGGATCAGTTGATGCGTCGATTCATACAGGCCCAAATGCAGATGGGGGTACTCTTGCCTCCCCCCCTCTGGGGGGGAGTGCGGCCCCCATTTTTGCTCCGATCACTCCTTCTCCGACTCATTTTCGGGTCTCAGAGTCATCGGATCTGGGCTCTTTTGGAGCCGGGGATTCGTCGGGGCCGATAGCTCTGTTCACTTCGAACCCAACTGTGCCCTTGACCATGTCGGATCCGAATTCTTGGGGCCGAGGGCTGAGCGTCGGATCCATGGGAGTTGGTGTGTGTTTGACGCCACTGGGTTCAGAGCATACCTCTCTCTCAGCTCCGACTGCATTGGCCCTGACCCCGATACCTTCCTTGGAGCCGAGGAGATTACTTTCGGAGCCTGGTGAGAGTAGTTCTCCTTCGGCTTTTGAGGTAGTGGAGAGGGTACTGTCGAGGTCCTCCAGGTCCCCGGTTCGGGCTTTGGTTCCTCCCATACCCCCGCTGCATGTGGGTCTACCCTCCATCATCCGACCATTGGGACAGCCTGCTCAAGCCCTCCAGCTGGTTCCCTTGGAGGAACAAGAACCCGTTGACGAGCCCTCTTCAGACAGTCCCACCGAGGAGGTCCCTCATAAATGTAGGTGTAAAAGGAGGCACCTGGACTCCCCTGAGTCCATCACCACTGACCCGGATTTAGATGAAGGGGAAGGTTCCCCAAGGTCACCCCCTGAAGATGTCTCCTTCGGAGACATCATGGAAATATTGCGTATTAGAGGGGTGTGGTCTGCTCAAAAACCTTCCTTGGATGAATCCGTGTTCCTGGAGGCATTTGAGGCAGGCCCGTCTACCTCCTGGGTGTCTCCTCCGGCTGCCCCCCTGGTAGACTTAATTACTACCAGAGCGTGGAAGAAGCCCGACACCGTGGAGCCAATCCCGAGATGACCCGACAAGGTCCTTAGCCACCCCGCGGATAGACAGTCTTAGGCCAAGGGATCTCCTGTTGATGCCATGTTGGTGGTGGCTGCCACCAAGAGAGAACTCGCACAGGAGAGTTCTTCGGTTCACCCGCCGGATAAGGAATCTCGAGCGCTGGACCGCATTGGGAAGCGGATGTTTGCTTCAGCAACCTTCTCGATAGGGGCGCTGAGCTACATGGCACATACCATTAGGCTACAGCGAGACTTGATTAAGGAATACGCTGCAGCCCCCCCGGAGTCCATGCCGGTCAAGGACAAGAATGTTTTTTCGACTCATATGGCCACTCTAAAATCCATATCTAACATGTCCATGCGGCTACTCTCCCATGCTAGGCCAGCGGAGCCGGGGTCGTCTTGCGGCATCACACCTGGCTCCATCTTTGCGATTTCACGGATCCCTTTAAGGCATACTTCATGAATGTGCCCTTTAACGGGTCTTCGCTTTTTGGCAAGACTGCTCTTGAAACGCTGGTCCAAAGCGAGAAGGACAGGAAGACGCTGTCTGCCGTTGGAGTCTGCTTCTCTAATCTCCAACGATCATTTTCAAGAAATCAGAGTGGACAAAAGAAGCTGTAGTTCCGCAAGTCTCAGCAGTCCCATCCAGCTTCAGACCCCTCATCCTCTAGAGGCAGAGAAGGACAAGGTGGGGGCCGGCCCAGAGGCAGAGGGGGACTGCGTAACTTCGGGTCCAGAGAACCTTTCTCGGACAGACCTGCACATCAGCCCTAAGGGCTTACCCGGCTGTCCCTCTCTGGAGGCAGTCGGGGGGCGGTTGACGGAGCACCTGTCAAATTGGGAGTCCATTACGACAGATTGATGGGTGCTCCATATCATATCCAGAGGTTATTCCATCCCCTTCATAAACCTTCCCCCCATGACCAGATGCCTCCCCGATGTACCACCCGATCAGAGGGAGGCAGCGGCTTCAGAAGTGTCGAAGTTGCTAGAAAAAAGAGCCATCCAGCCCGTCCCCCCAGACCAGTCCAGATTGGGTTATTACTCCAGGTTCTTTTTGGTGCCAAAGAAGACGGGGGACCTAAGACCCATTCTAGACCTTTCCGCTCTGAACCTGTTCATTCCCAAGGAAAAATTCCAGATGGTCACCCTCCAATCAATTCTCCCCTTTCTGCAGAAGAATGACTGGATGTGCTCTATAGACCTCAAGGATGCGTACTACCACATATTGATGGACAGATGATCCAGAAGGTTTCTCCACTTCTGGCTGGGAGTCAGTCATTATCAGTTCAAGGTTCTTCCATTCAGCCTCACCTCAGCCCCCAGGGTGTTCACCAAAGTCATGGCAGTGGTTGCAGCCCACCTGAGACTTCAGGGCATTCAGGTCTTCCCGTACCTAGACGATTGGCTCCTTACCACTGCCAACAGGCATCAGCTCTGCGTGGCAAGAGATTATGCTCTGACTCTTGCCCAGAGCCTAGGCATCTTAGTGAATCTACAGAAATCCTTTCTTTACCCCGTTCAGGTCCTGGAGTTCATAGGGGCCAGGTTGGATACCCGTAACTCTCGAGCTACTCTAACTTCAGACAGGCTGAGCAGCTTGTCATTTCAGGTACTAGCCCTTCTTCAGAGTCCTGCTCCAGCAGCAGAGTTAGTCCTGAGGACACTAGGGTCTATGGCAGCGGCGATCGGTCTCTCCCTTCATGCACGTTTACAGATGAGGGTATTGCAGTGGACCCTTCAAGTTCAGTGGTCACTATTACTCCACCCATTGAACACTCCGATACCACTGAGCAGAGTTTGCAAGGACTCCCTTCTTTGGTGGCTCCATGCGCGAGAACTGAGGGAAGGGAGACCCTTTGTGATTTCCCCACCCCAAACCACATTGACCACAGATGCTTCTCACCTTGGGTGGGGGGGGCATTGTTCGGGCAGAACCGTCCAAGGCACGTGGACTTCCCTAGAGACCGCTTTGCATATCAATGTCCTAGAGATGAGGGCGGTGCTTCTAGTGCTGCAAGCTTTCCACAACCTTCTCCCTCTGGGGACTATTGCAATCCAGATGGACAACATGTCAGTAGTCTGGTACATAAACAAACAGGGAGGAATCAGGTCTTACCCTCTTTGTCGAGAGGCTATGAGAGTTTGGGAATGGGTGATATCCACCAACCGGTTTCTGGTAGCAATGCACATTCCGGGATGGTCCAACATATTAGCGGACAAACTGAGTTGAGTAATTCTCACTCCGTATGAGTGGTCACTCAATCCATCTGTTGCGAAGCAGATCTTTTGCAAATGGGGTTGGCCTTGCTGCAATCTGTTTGCTTCTCCATTAAAGACAAAATGCAGTGAGTACTTCGCAATTCTTCCCCCCAAAGGGGAAAATCCCAGAGACGCTCTAGTTCATGCTTGGTCTCCCGGTCTCCTTTATGCTTATCCCCCCCTCCAGCTTATGATAAAGTTCATACAGAAAGCCTGTCATTTGGGGAGCAGAGTTATCCTCATAGCCCCATTCTGGCCTCGCCAGATCTGGTTCCCTTATCTGCGGTCTCGCAGTGTGACTCCTCCATGGATACTGGATCCCATTCCAGACCTGATCTCGCATCCTGCAGGATACCAAACCCTGAACCTGGTGAACCTCAAGCTTGCTGCTTGGTTGATCCAGTTCCACTGATGGCTAGGACTCCCAGTATCTCATCTCCTGTGAAGGCCATACTGGTCGCGGCACATAAGACGGCTACCAGAAAAATTTACAATAGTAAATGGAAACGTTTCTCCATCTGGGCTAAAGACAAGGGCCTGGATCCATTTACAGTTCCTATTCTGACTATCCTGGACTTCCTGTTGCTGATTTTTCGGCAGGGAGCAAGTGCTTCTACGGTTAAGGTGCAGTTAGCAGCCATCTCCCATTTTCATGTGGGAGATGGCTTAGGGTCCTTGGCATCTACAAAATTATGCAAAACTTTCTTGCGGGGCATCTTTCTTTTGAAGCCACCTGTGAAAGCTGTGGTACCCCCATGGGATTTGACTTTAGTCTTACAAGCCCTGACAAGTCCACCCTTTGAGCCTATGGCCTCAGTTCTGTTAAAATTCTTGTCTTGGAAAATGGCCTTTTTGGTGGCTATTACTTCGGCCAAGAGGGTTTCAGAACTTCAAGCACTGTGTATGAAACCCCCTTACCTCATTTTTCACAAGGATAGAGTGTCCCTCAGGACTAACCCGTCTTTCTTACCTAAGGTGGCTTCAGAGTCAAATATTAATCAATCAATAAATTTACCCGTGTTCTTCCCAAATTTTCAGAATAGAGGGGAATACAAATTGCATAAACTGGATGTACACAGACAACTGTATTTTTACTTGCACAGGACTAAGGATTTTCGCAAATCAGACCAGTTGTTTGTGTCCTTTGCAAAATCAGCCATGGGTAGAGCCATTTCCAAAGTGACCGTAGCAAATTGGATTTGTCAGTGCATAATTCATGGGTATATATCTTCAGGCAAACCAGCTCCTATTGGAATTCACGCTCATTCTACAAGGTCTATGGCCACCTCAGCAGCCTTTTGGTCCAGGGTTCCCTTGGACGACATATGTTCAGCAGCTACCTGGTCCTCTTCTCATACGTTCATTTCTCATTATAAACTAGATATGATTTCGAGAGGTAGGGCTTCCTTTGGCTCCATGGTGCTTCGGAATATCCTTCCATAAAGGCCACCCAGGTTTGTTCCTAGGTAGCTGGGGACTCTGTCCCACAGGTTGCAGAGCAAATGAAGTAACTACTTCAGATAAAGAAGTTATGTACTCACCATAACGTTCCATCTGATTAGGTACTTCATTTGTCTGTAACCGAACCCCCCTGCCATCTCCCGAACCTTTGTCGGAATCTCTGGTCACCTGAAATTCTCTTGTCAGGAAGTTAAATCTGGTGTATTTCTCTGTCAAGGTTATGAGTTGTGTGATGGGGCAAAAATTGATCTGAGGTAATACAGCATGTAGCAGGGGATTATGGGTAGGGGGAGGAGCTAGGAGCTCAGATCTTGTAGCTTGGAAAGCTGCCGGCTCGGATCCGAGGTCGGATCTGATACCCACAGGTTGCAGACAAATGAAGTACCTACTCAGATGGAACGTTATGGTGAGTACATAACTTCTTTTTTAGGAAGCATACTGCTTTGATGGGACAGCTGTTTGCTGCCTACTTTACCTTTAGATATTTTGAACTATGACTGCTGTGTTTCCACACTAGTCCTTTTTTTTTTTTGTACTCAGTTTTGGTTCCTGGGTACTTGTGTGCTTTGTCTGCTGGTGGAATTTTTGTATTTTATAGCCAACAATATTGTCAAATTGTTAATTCAAACAATCAGAGAAACCCAAAGCAGAGTTTTAATTGTAAAAAAGAAGTTATTTACTCACCATAATGTTCCATGTGAGTTGCCCACCTCACCTTCATTCTGTACTTGTGGGTTTGGAACTGATCCTCAGGTCTGACTTGGCCATTTACTAAAGCTCGAGGTCTCCAACTAGCTCATGGCTTACTCCCTATCCCATGATGCTCTAGGGCATTGCCCAGATCTTGTTTGCTGGTATAGTAATATGTGTATATTAAAATATTCTTCATTGTTCTATAAGCCTAGAAAAAGGTCAGAGAATATTAGATGTCAAATAGTAACCTCTCGATCCTCCAGAAGTTAAGAGGGTGGGACGTAAAAATGAAGGCAAGATGGACAACTCACATGGAATGTTATGGTGAGTACATAACTTCTTTATGTGAAGTTGTCCTATCTCGACTTCATTCTACACTTGTGGGACAGCGTCCCTAGCACCATCTTTCTCAGGTGTCTCACAGGAGAACATTCTTCAGAACAGTGGACCCAAAAGAGGCCCTGTCCCTGGAGCTCAAATCCACTTTGTAATGAGTGATAAAGGTGTGAGGCCTTGCCCACATTGCTGCTGCACAAATTATATCAATTTGAAATTTTGCCCGAAAGGCAGAAGTTGTCGAAATAGCCCTGGTAGAATGAGCACTTATTTTGTCTGGAAGTTGTTCACAGAATGATAAGTAAATGAGATGCAATCTGACAGCCATCCAGACAGAGTGGTTTTTGCTAGAGAAGCCCCTTTCCGGGAATCTGAAAAGGAGACAAACAATTGGTCAGTCTTTCTGAAGTCCTTTGTAAGTAGAAAGATAATTGTCTATGTACATCAAGTTGGTGTAGCATGTAATCTGCCTTATTACCATACTTGGGGAAAAAACTGGTAAGTCTATGCATCAATTTAAGTTTGATTGTGAGCATACTTTTGGTAAAAAAAGATGGGTTTGTGAGAAGTGAGACTGTCATTGTGAAACAGCATATATGCAGGTTTGACAGATAATGCTTGTAATTCTGAAAACCTCCTAGCTGAAGTGGTAGCTACAAAGGAAATCATCATCCATGTTAAGAATTTCAAATCACATGGAGATGCAGGTTCAAAGGGGGGAAGAATTTATGGGATAAAACAAAATTTAGGTTCCATAGAGGTATAGGTGGTTTAATGGGTGGTCTTAACAAGATAGCACCTCTTAAGAATGCTTTACAATGTCTGTGGAACATAACGTTCGGTCCCCCTCCTCCAGGATAAAAATTAGAGATTGCTGCTATTTGTACTTGAATAGTAGCTGCAGCTGCTCCCTCATTAAAAAGTTTTGCTAAAAATTCCAGTATAGAAGATATAGATGCAGAGAAAGGGTCAATATGATTTTGTAAGACCCAGGAGGAAAATCTTTTCCATTTGCTGAGATATAATCTTCTCGTAGAGGCTTTGTGAGAAGAAATCAGGATATGTTGCACTGTGGGTAAAAGGTTAGGTAGCCTGACTATGTCTGGAATTGGAACAGCCAAGCTGTCAATTTGAGGGTTTGAAGAGATGGATGGAGCATTCCGTATGGATGGGTCAGAAGATCTGGCACTGGGTCCAGAATCCAAGAATCCTCCTGAAGATGAGGCCACAAGAAGGGGAACCAAATTTGATGAGGCCAGTAAGGGGCTATAAGAATTAAGGTCCTTCCTAATGTGCTGACTTTCTGAAGAACTTTGGGAATCAATGGAAAAGGAGGGAAGGCATAGAGGAGACTGGAGGGGCAATTGCGTACAAGTGCATCCCTTAGGGATTCCCTCAGAGGGGGGATAAGGGCAAGGTATCTGCTGCATTTGGCATTCATGGACATGGCAAAGAGGTCACAGCAAGGCTGGCCCCATTTTTGGAAAATTATTTCCACTATATTTTGTTTCAGGGACCACTCATGAGGTATCAGTACTGCCCTCCTGAGTTTGTCTGCTATCACGTTGGATTTCCCCAGGATATGCATTGCTACCTGAAAGCATTGGGAGGAGGTTACCCACTGGCATACTCTCAGGGTCTCTCAACAAAGGGTGTAAGATCTGATTCCTCCTTGTTTGTTTATATACCATACCACTGACATATTGTTCGTTTGGATTGCAATCGTTCCTAGTGGGAGAGAATCTTTGAATGCCTGCAACACAAGAAGCACTGCCCACATCTCCAGGACATTGATGTGCAAGTGGGCTTTCTGATCCTGCCAAGTGTACTTGGACTATTCTTCCCTGATAATGCCCCCCCCACCCTATCTGGGAAGCATCTGTGGTCACTGTGGCAAGTGGCTGTGGAAGAATAAAAGGTTGACCTAATGTGACTTGACCGGAGTGAAACCACCAATGAAGGTCTCTCTTGCAAGATTCTGTTTACATGATCTGGTGCATCATTGGAAGTTCCTGCATGGACCACTGAGTAAAAAGCAGCCACTGTAGAATTCTCATGTGCAGTTGCACTAAGGAAATTACATTTATAGCTGCTGCCATGGTGCCTAACACGTTTAGAACTGTCCTTACTTGAGTCTTCCTTTTGAAAAGAAGGTCCAGAACCTGTACCCTGGAGGGCTGTTACTCTCTCTGCTGGAAGCTTTACCATCATTTTTATAGTGTCTAAATCTGGACCTATAAAGGCAATAGAGGAGAACAAAGTATCAGAGTGGCGTCTCTTGCTTCTTTTAGTAAACGATTGGTGCTGGCGATGAGGAGCCAGCCCTCTAGATATGGAAACAGCCGGAATCCTAAATGTCTCAAGTGAGCCATGACTACAGCCATATATTTGGTGAATACTCTGGGGTCTGTAGTGAAACCAAAGGGCAGAGTTCAAAACTGGTAGTGACTGGGTCCCAGCTGAAAGTGCAGATGACTCCTGGATGCCCTGTCCATTTTTATGTGGTACTACGCATCCTGGAGGTCTATGGAGTACATCCAATTGTCTTTTCCCAGAAAGGGAAGTATCAACTGCAGTGTAACCATCCAGGACTTTGTCTTTTTAACAGATTTGTTTATTCTGCTGAGATCCATTATGGGTCTCCAGTTCCCTGTTTTCTTGAGAACTAAAAAGAACCTTGAGTAAGTCTCAGATCCTATCTGGTCTGCGGGGACTGGTTGGATGACTCTTTTGTCTAGCAACTTTTGTATGTTTAGAATTGCTTTCTTCCTGTGACTGAGTGGAACATCCAGAATGTTTTTTATGTGTGGGGCAGGAATTGAAAAGGGTATTTAGTAACCTCTGGATATGATACCTTGTACCCACTTGTCTTTTATTATCTTTAGCCAGACATCTGGGTACAAGGATAATCGACCCCCAACTGCCTCCAGAGAAGGACAGACAGGCCTCCTTTCAGGAGCGCTGAAAGGGCTTATCTAAGAAGGATTTTCAGTCTCCCTGATTCTGCAGACCCTCTCTGCCATGTGGCCATCATCTTCTATTATTGCTTTCCCCCTCTGCACCTGGGAGAAGGCTTACCACATGTGTCTTGAAAAATTATCTGGGATTTTTGAAACCACCATTTTCCTCCCTTTTGGCCTTTAGGATAAGACCTACAAGGTGTGGAAAATGGACTCCAAATGGCAGAGAGAGTTTTTCCTTCCTGTTCACACCTGGTTAGTGTGTCTTTTACCTTAGGCCCAAGCAAGGATAAGCCGTTGAAGGGGGCATTAACAAAGGATGACTTGAAGGGTTCTGCAAAGATACACAAACGCATCCAGGAATGTCTCCTAAGGGAAATTCCTGAAGCCGCTGCTCTACTCACTCTCTCAGCTGCATAAGAAATGAGCCTCATGGATGAGTTGACTACTGAATTTAAGGTGAACAGCTGAGAGGATGCTTCATCAGATACCCCCGCAGCTACTGAACCTTGAAGAGTATCTCTAAGCTCTTTCAGGAGATCTCTCTGTAACCTAGTAGTGAAGTGTGTAAGGTCACTGAAGAAAATGTGCGCTTTCCATATCTATCCATCGTACATGACTCTTTGTTCGGGGGTTGGACAGAAGTGGACATCTCTGATAATTCCTTCTTGGTGTCCGCCACCACTACCATAGCATCTACCAGCACATCTTTTGTAAGGAATGTTTTTTTCTTCACGGGATGTCATAAATTTATTTTGCCTCTGGGAGACAGGCTCCACTGAATCTGGAGACTCCCACGTCTTTCAACAAACTAACTCCATAAGTTTGTCGAAAGGTGGAGACAACCAAGTGGTGGAAGAGAGAGACCTAAAAGCCTTCAGGCAGACAGACTCCTCATTAGAAGGGTTGATGGGCTTCCAGCTGCCTCTCTGCTTAAGGATCTCTAGGATGTCTGCAAAGGAGACATCCTCAGAGGGTGAACATCGGGACCTTTCTGACTCATCAAGGTCTGTGTCTGATGTGATCGACTCCTCAGGGGAGTCCAAATGCTTCCTCTTACATAATCTGTTGTGAGGGACCTCTTCAGAAGGACACTCTGGAGAGATTTCAGAAGAGAAGGGTTCACCCACTGGGACATCATGAGGCCTTGGGTCTCCATGTCTGTGTGGAATTGGTTGTGCTGAGACAGACAACAGTGCCTTTGGGGGAGGAATGACTGGATCTGAGAGTGGGGCTGCTCATGGGGACAGTACTCTCCTCATCACCTGAAAGGCCCCCCGCCCATGACTCGAGGAAGCTTCTGGCTCCAAAGAACTAGAAGGTTCCCCAACACCAAAGGCATTGGCTCTGAAGCTGATATAGGAGCCAAGCAGAGGCCCCAAGAGACAAGTTTGGATCCGACAACTGGCCGATCCAACCCCGACCCAACTGGAGAGTGGCAGCTCCTAGATTCCTTGAGCTCAGACTGCACCACAGAAGTCGGAGCAGAGGTTGGAGCCATATATCCTGGAGGAGGTCTTAGCTCTGACAGTTCCACTACTATCAGCTCCATGCATTCTGGCTCTGAGGCCCTGAGGCAGGTCAGAGGAGGAATTTATAGAGATGGGGTAGGTCCAATCGGCTCTGAAACCTGCTGGGTCAGATCCGACAACAAACTGGCTAGCGCTGTTGTACTCAAAAGTCACTCTACAACCCAATCCACATCTTCTTCTGATAAACAACTGGAGGACCGAGAAGATGGGGCAAAAGATCTTGATCTCTGTAAAAAAGGTGACCACAAGGTCAGAAAAACCAGCTCCAGGACAGGGGAAGGGTTCCCCGACTGCAGTACCATTGGTTCTAAAACAGGAGGAACCAAGGTAGAAGGCTTTTCATGCCTGACAGATCTTGGGTCCGATGAAGACATTCTTGAAATTTTTTGAGAAGGTCCAGATTGATCTGAGGAAGATGAGGATCTTTTACTAGACTTCTCAGATCTAGAAGGAACAGAAAAGACTTTTTTTGATGTACTCTGACCTTCTTCCAAGGACTCAGAAAAGGAAGTGTTTTACAATCCTCTTAGAATGAGCTTGTTTTTTTTTTCCAGGAGAATCCTCAAACTAAAAGAATGACATATGGAGAATGACTCCTGTAAATGTACGGCTCCAGGGCAATAAACATATTCTGAATGACCATCTGTCAATAACATTTTTTGGGAGCAGTTAGAGCATTTCTTGAACCCAGAGGGTTTAGTCTCTTTTAATTATTTAGACGTCTATCAATAGAAAGTATCCCACAGTAATATTACCAGTATAATGAAACTATCTAAATCAGAACAGAAGAGACTATTTAACTATTCAAACTATTAAAACTTTAAACTTTAACTTTTTTTTAAACAATATACCACACAGGGAAAGAAAAGGCCCTCTAATTTAAATGGGATAATTGCTCTCTAAATTAAACATGCTGACTCAATGAAAGGATCCAAAATCCTTTTGAAAGGTAAAGCCAACATCAGACAAACTAATAACACAGCATACTTGGCAACCTTATGAGCCCTCTAATTCGGGCTGAGATGCTCACTAAGTTAAATGAGCAGACTCAAAGAATTAGTCTAAAGATGTAACAGAAAAACACAACAACAAATTCAGTCAACAATATTGTAGTACAGAAAAGCCGGATAGGGATGTAGGTGCAGGCCTAGAGGTAAAACGATGGCCCCAGTGAAAAAACACAAGAAACGTACACAGTCTAATACTGTGATAAATAGGGTCAAAAAACTTTTAAAACAATAGCACACAGGAAAAACTACTAAGAAAATTTAGTTATTAATAGGTTTAACAACTTTGTAAAGAAACTTAGCCACAGCCAGTTGAAAGCTGCCCGATCTGTTTAGCAGCAAACAAGATCTGGGGAATGCCCTAGAGCAGGGGTGTCCAACCTTTTGACTTCCAGGGCCTCATTGAGTGAAAAGAAATTGTCTTGGGGCCGCATATAAAATATATCATATTGTTAGCTCTTTCACTGCCACAGGCGACCAAATTCGACCTCCTGGCTGTACTGTAGGTACATTTGAACAATGAATAAATGTAATAAATGCCTACTATTTGCCTTAAAATTCTAATTCTCATTCTAATTCTAATTCTCTAATCTAACAGTTAACTCTAATATCTTAGTATATATATATATATATATATATATATATATATATATTTGTGTGTGTGTGTGTGTTTATATATATATATATATATATATATATATATATATATATATATATATATATATTATTTTTTTTTTTTTTACAAATAAACAGATATTCACTACAACACTAGCATTTCTCACTGGGAAAACCACTCCAGCAGTCCAACTATGTAAAATGTCAACATTAGCAACCCTACAATACTATTTGCTTGTTTCTTTCGGCTTTTCCCTGTTAAGGGTCGCCACAGCGGAACTCCGGTCCACTAATGATTGGCAGTAGAGTTTTACGTGCTGGCTTGCCAGGCCTAACACACAACCTTCAATGAAGGAACGCCCATTCATGCATGTCGCCACACAGAAGACGCTCTAACAGAGAATCGAACAGGCAACTTCTAACTGTGAGGCGACAACGCTACCGCAGTAACCCTACAATACTACAATACTATAATACACAAAAATAAGCCAACAAATTTGCAATAAAGTAAAGAATTCACATTACTGACTTAATAAAACAATTCTAAATAAGCTACAAAGGGGGTCTCACCCAAACAAATGACTGGTGTCAGAAACCTGGCCTCAAGCTAAATGCCAAAAATGCATCATCCCCTTTGGGGAAAGTAATGTCCCCACAAATTATCACATTAATAACAATGTTGTAAGCATGCAATCAGTTGTGTGGTGCTTGGACACCCAGGTTGATAGAAACCTAACTTTTGACCATCATGTTGTCTCCGCTGCATGGAAAGCTTTTTACATGGCCCACCTCATTAGTAAGGGTATCTCATCCAGGGACAAGGTGGTCATAACATCCCTGTATTCTTCCTTTATAAAAGCCATTACTGAGTGCAAAGCCCCTTTTGGCATGTGCCTCAGCAAAACACCCTGCCAAAAGAAAGACTACAACCATTTCTGACAAAAGAGCTCAAAGGACTAAGTTCACTTAGTTATCCAAACAAACTAAAAAGCTTCTTGCTCTCCTCTGCCTCTCACTGGCCCCTATAAATTTCCTCACTGGCTTGCTTTCCAGGCTAAGAAAGATTCTGCCTTGAGACTTCCTCCACCTCAGAAATACTGGTTATACTTAAAACGCTCACTACAAAGACCACAGCCTTCACTGCAACATAAACAAGCCACTCTGTATGTACAAGTTCTGAATAAAAAAACTTCATCTTCTGTAAAAAAGTTCTTCTCATTATCAAACAATGTAGTTCAGCAACACGCTAATGGATGGATAGCCATAAATGTACTCCTTGAGTAAGTAGCACAGCCTTCAACAAACCAGATGGAAAGACCACATACTAAACTTTCCTAGCTGGATGGCTAAGATGTAATATTGGTTACTCAAGTCTACTTGCCCAAGAAGAGGGGCCTATTTAACTAAGAATTACATTTGCAAAAATATATTCAGTATACATATTAAATCTCTCTCTCTTACACACACACACACACACACACACACACACACACACACACACACACACACACACACACACACACAAAAGGAACCCCTACTTCTAAAATAGGCAACCTCAGTAATCACATGACACACTCACTGAATGAAATTGTCTGGAAATAAAATATCTGAAAAAAAATCATACTAGAGATGGACTCATCCAACTAATTTCCCACCACCATAAGGACCATCAATAAATTAGCAAACAACTGCTCAGCAAAAAGTAAATCAATAAGAAATCTATAAACTCTCTAAGATCATACTACACATTGGAGCAAACATATAACTTCCCTCCAATCTAAAGCCCTTATGCATTCAGACATTTTAATTTCTGCAGAAGTTATTCACAGACTGACAGTTTACTGAGCTGTCACATGAGCACTCTATGCTTACGTCTGAACCAATGAAGCATACTTGTCAATTCCAAAAGAATTAAAGTAGTTTAATAAGAAGGTTATTTGCAAGGTTACATGGCAGTTTATATTGGAAATAAGCAAAGATATTAAAAAGGCTCTGTTTCTCATAATTATGCTGGAAGGTCTTCCAAGGTAAATACAGCCTTCTGATTTAGTATGGAACCATACCTCTCAACATTAGAGCAAGAAATCTGTAGAAAGAATAAAATAAAAGTGGGATACAGGCCCAAAAATAGTTATGGATCACAGACACCATTGAAACAACTGTAGCTGCAAACATTATACATCACTTATAATCTTTCTATCCCATCATTGTCAGGTAAGCATTATATGGCTCATTCAATCCTGCCTTCTTTTGCAACAAAGAAAACCATGCTTTGAAAGGACAAATGCATTAAAAATAATAAATAAAATATATTGCATCCACATCCTGCAGCTTCCTAGCTGCAAACAACCACAGAGCTTTCATTGAAACTAGGGCTGCTTATTTCCCAGGAATGATAGCTCTCCCTAACTAAGTCTAATGGGATACAATCTACCAGGATCTGGACTACCTGAAATAAATTAAATTATGGCCCGCAAGTGCACTTTGTTTAATTAAACTATATTTCTAAGCCCACTTACTGTATTTTTTCAGTAACATCCCAATCTCCATTTCCAAGTCACTTTACAAGACATTGGCAGTGGTAGACTTGGCATCCTCCAGATCCCTACAGGACCACACAAAATCTGCTAGCATTGTCCATTAAATGTAAGTATCCATCCACTGCAAATGGCAAGAAGCTATATCTTAACAAATCTACTTTTGGCATGCCTAGTACCCAAGTATCAGGCTTTGAAACAAATAACATTCTCCACAGTCCGTAAGTCTGTCTTTAATAATCTACAGTAGCAGCCCTCCCAACACACACACGCACACACACTAAAACCCCCAACATTTAAAAAATTACATTGTGCCCACCTGATCTGCCAGTATTGATGATCCACCAAAGCTATACTTATTGTTGTCCAATCTGCCACTGCTTAGAACCCACCACTGACAAAACAGTACTGGGTACTTTTTTGTTTATCAGAAAAAAACAATTCAACTTTATAGGGTTTCTATCAGCAGACCGAAGACGCATGTTTTCGAATGCATCTTGGTCGAACTGACAAAACCGAAACTGCAAAATATCGAAGCGGCATGTAAGCAAATTCTTTCCCTGGGAAAGAATTTGCTTGGCCACTTCGGTACTTTGCTGTTTTCAGCACTGTAATGCGGTCTCGTGGATGGAATATATAAGTAGGGGGGTGAGGAGCACAGCCTCCCATGGTGGGGGCTGTGGGGGGGGGGGTGAAGCCCCCCACTTAATCTCATGTTTTAATGTGTTTTGTTTTTTTTGTTGGAACAGCGGTTTTGTAAGCTTTCGCTTACATGGGATCGATTAATCACCGTTCGCTTACCTAAGCGTTCGGTGATCTAATATAGACCCAATTTATATGCTACAGTCCCACAAAGTCAATCCACTACTGACCCATTAACCTTAGGCTGCTGTCTCATTCTTACCTCCTGGAACTGCATTACCTTGGATGACTAATTTTATTTCCTAAAGTAAAAGACACAAAATGAAAGATGAAGTGAAAATCCATACAGTTGAGAGGTATGATTTCATATTCAATACAACACTCTCTCTGTCAGGAAAGCCACAATTTAATGAAAGTGTACTTTTAATGTACAGTATATTTGCGAGATAACTTATTTGTGTTCAGTAGGTAGATTGATAGTCATTAGCCTCTTTGTGCATGTGTCTCTCTCTGTCATGCACACATACATACACACACACACACACACACACACACACACACACACACACACACACACACACACACACACACACACTCTTCTTCTACTTTCACATGCACAAACATTCTGCTTTCATGCATGTACTCACTCATTCACTCCCTCCGTACTTACCTATTAACACAGGTAAGTGCTGTCCCTTTGAAATGCAATGATGGCAAATCCATACACTAGTCCCTCTTCAGCAAGAACACACACTGATTATTTGGCACAAAGTAACAGCAGGAACACACAGATCCTTCTTTGGCACAAAAAAATCAAAACTAGAATGGTGCTTTGGTGCATGCACACACCGACAGAGTTATGGGTCACGGGCATGAAAAGCACAAAACAAAAAAAGTGTTTTGGGGCATGCGTATATCTATGTTGCAGTTAGAGGTCGGGGGCCGCATGGAAGAGGTCTGAGGGCTGCATGTGGCCCACGGGCTGCAGGTTGGACACATCTGCCCTAGAGCATCATGGAATAGGGAGTAAGCCATGAGCTAGTTGGAGACCTCGAGCTTTAGTAAACAGCTGAGTCTGAACCGAAGATTGGTTCCGAACCCACAAGTACAGAATAAAGGCAAGATAGGACAACTTCACATTAACAGATATATAATGCTGAAGCTTCACACACTAAGTTCACAAAACAAAAAACAGAGTCTGTTGGTATCGAACGGCTACAGATAGCAGATGAGCAAACAAGGGTGATTAAAAGGGTATCTGGGTAGTATTACTTTGCGATGTAAGACATCCAGATATGAGAATAATGAGCTGAAAGAAGTGATGTATAATGAAATGCAGTCAAGTGTTTGCTGCAGAGCTAACAATAAGGGAAAATATAGTGTCTATAATAGGGAGAGAGAGGACGAAGTGGGGAGGTGGAAAAGGCATGCGCAAGGAGGAGAGCAGAAAAGCAAAAAAGGCAGGAAGATACAAGCTGGAAATGAACTAGAAGAAGGGAAACAAAAGCTTTTCAGTTATACATAAGAAAGCAGGGAGGGACTTACATGCCTGATGAGGCATGTGCAAGGGTGAAAATGAGCTCAATGAAGGATGGGAAAAAGCAGAGATTCTGAATGAAAAAGTTGCTTGAGTCTTCACAAAGACAAGCACCTGGACAGTGCCATGCCTGCAGGGTGGCAGGGCAAATTGGAAAGAGCACTGGAGAATCACCAAAATTGAGAAAGGGTAGAGAGGGAAGTAGTAGTCCTTAAGGAGGATAAAGTCCAAAGATCAGGTGAGCTTCCTCATGGAGTCCTCAGGTATGTGACCAGTGTGTTGGAAGACCCCTCAGAGACAGCGCTCCAGCAGGTCACTGCCTAGTGGAGAAGTGTCTCAACATTGGAAGATAGCAAATGTGGCAGCCCCATATGAGCAGCAGGGTGCAAAAACCTCTAAAGAACTGCAGGCTTCTTACCAAATGGTAGTGGTAAGGAAAATCATGAAGAAAATTCTGAGTGAACAGCTTCTAGTATTCGTAAAAAAAACAAAACAAAAAAAAAAATCTTCAGGATGACAACCAGACCTTTGACTTGTTTCTCCATAAGAAGCTAATAAGAATACTGCAGTGGTTGAGTTTATATGAAGACTGAGGATTTGAAGTGTTGCTTCGCTGAATAGCCAGACAGAAAGCGATGTGATGAGCTGGAAAAATGTCAGGAATATGTAAGATAGCTCAGGAATCAGTCCCGGGACATGTACTCTTCAGTGTGTTTGTCTTGGACATTTCTGAGGGGACAGTGAATGGGACTCACCTCTTTGATGATGACAGATAGATGCATCAGTACATGATGGGAGGGTGATAAGAATGGGCTTGAAAAGTCTGACCAAGTGGACAGAAAGGTGGCAGTTGAGCTTCAGTGTCAGTGCAGACAAAACCCAAAGTACTATCCTTGGACCACAATATCCCTGAAGTGAAACTGGCAGCAGAACAGGGATTGTTGAAGACTCAACTTAACTGAACTATAAGGAGCATAGCAAAAAGGTAGTAGTAGCAGAAAACATAATTTTGGTGTGTGTTCTGAGGAGCACAATAGAGTCTAGAGGCAAAAAAGCAATTCTTCCAATGTACAGAGCCCTGCCCAGACCACATCCTGAATATTTGGAGCAGTTTTAGAGGTCACCCAAAGAAATTGATATCAGGCTGCTGGAAGCAGTTAAATGAAAGATGTGTGGGATGGGTTTTCATACAGTTTCAGTTAGTGTGCAACTGCATCAGCAAATAATTTATTTATCTTTTGTTTACTGGGATAGGCCGACTGAGCACTCAGGCCTATTTTCAGTAGAGACCCAGGGAGAAAAGCTCCATAAGAGTTAAAAAAAAAAATTACATAATGGTAATAGTAAAAAAAAAATAAATAATGATATTTATAGTGAACTTCAAAAAGGACATGTTACATATATGTCACTTTTGTTTTTTTCGGTGGAATGAGCTCCACACCTTGGATATAATAACTCAACATCAAAACAAGTAGATTCAATACTGTATCTATATAAACAGATGTAAATTCTGTTTTTGATACCTTACTGTCAACAACTGGTCTAAAAGCTGCTAGGTTAGAAAGATTTTTAAGTACCTTATGGACACTAAATAAATAACCTATCTTTGGTTGTTCAGCAAGTACAAATTGATTTATAACTGTGTGTGTTATTTAGAATCCTACTAATTTTAACCACATGCAATTCATTGTCCATAATCACCTTTCATAACGGGAACATTCACCATTTTACTTAGTTTGTTAAATGCCTCCCTATCCTGACAGTGCAAATTATAAATTTATTATCAGGTTTCTTGGTACTTAAATACTTAAAATATTTCTCACATAGGTTAGAAAATGTACTCAAAACTGAATGTAAATTTGGACTGAAAACACTGCTTTTCCTTAAAGTCATATCATACACATTTTCATTTACAGTTACTTCACTAAAAACAGATTCCCCAAATTCAATTTTCTTGTAAAACTATGAAATGCTAATAGAGCAGCCACCAACCTGACTTGATTAGAATAAATAAAAGTTTTCATTACAAAAATAATGTGCATATTACAGCTGGTAGTATAGTAAAACAACGAGTGAGAAGGTCACTGAAAAACCAATCATTAAAAACAAAATGAAAACTCCAGCAAAGCTAGAACTTCCACTGAGTGACCTCCCAAAACTCTTGTATCAGAGGCACATGGGATATATGCAAATGAGTCTTATGAACATCAGGTGTTTCAGCTCATTGGCGATTATGAATGTCCATGAGTTGTTTCATCGTTTTACTGGACAATTTCAGGCCAATAAAGCCAAACCCCACTAGCTGTGGATATGCATATTTCCCACTTTCACTTTCACCTTCTCACTCATTGTTTTAGTTTGCTGTTTGGGATATTTTTGCAGTGACCCTAATGATAATGGACATCAGTTGGTTATAACAGCCCTGTGTTTCTAATGCTTAGTCAAACACTCTGCTTGTGCTATGCTGACGAGGTCATAATAAGGCTGAAATAGAAAGTTGATAGAATGAAATGTTTTGCATTATCATGCATTTTTGGAAAGATGTGAAGTCTGAAACTCAAATGTCTATAATTATTTAGTGACTTCAATCCTAATTGATTTGCAAGAAAGACACAAATTTTATGAGGAACAGACCAAAAATATGAGGCAGAAATCTGGACATTCTGTAAAAATCTGGAAAGGTGAGTTATATGTAGGGCTTTATATTAAGAGTGCCAAATTTTTCAATAATACCTGCCTTGAGAATGGTGTCAAAAATCTTTGCCTTCTTGAGATAAGCAGTGTGCATAGAATGATCACTGGCCACAGCCTCTGTAACCTTTTCAAAGAAGATCACTAGGTTCAGGAGACAAGGACCTGCCATTCATAAAATTAAACTGACTGGATATTGATCAGTTAAGTTGGCTATGCCTGCATAATAAATAAGGTCTCTTATGATATGTTCCATGGCTATGCATATAAGGCTGTTGAGGATGATACGTTTATTATCCTGGATTGTAGAGGTGTCATCCTTGTGTAGGGCTCTCACAGTGGCTGTTCCATAAGCATCAGGAACAAGCCCTGCGAGCGGTCTGAGGCTGAACACTAAGTAGATGCTCTGATAGTGCATACTTTGCACTGGTGAGAATGCAGCCTGGCATGTTACCTGGTCCCATGGAAGTACTTTTAGCCTTGGAAAGGAATTTTAAGACTTGTTCCAAGGTGATTACCGAGGAAACTAAATAGTGGGGGCAACAGTGTGGGTAGAAGGCCAAAGTTAGCACTAAATATGTCTGCTAATATATTACCTATGTCCTTGGGGACAGAATAGGTGATGTTATTATGGATGAGCTCAGTAAAGTGTCAAACATTATTCCTTAATTTTCTGAAGAACATTTTGTAGTTTTGTTTGGAATCTGTGTCAACCTGAAGTTCATACTCTGCTGTACATTTTCTAATAGTGCTTCTCAGTTCTTTGCTGTCATGTTTATATGCTGGCAAAACTCAGAGGTGAATGCATCAGCCCTTTTAGTTGGGTCTATTTTCAAGGGATTGTTGGTAATTTTGCTTAGGTCTTCTACAAGCTGTACAACTGTCCTGGTAGGTGAAACCCCTAAAGACAGACTTCATTTAGGGGTGAGATGGTAATTCTAGGCCTGGAAGAGAAGATGACTGATTTGTGGTCAGAATTAACCAGGGAATAGAACATATTTTCTGGGAGTGTAGTGAGTTGGCGGACGTTAGGGATTTCCTGCAGGATGCACTGTTGAAGATGCTGGGTGGGCAGATTGGTCTAACGAAGAAGATGATTTTTCTCAGCTATGATACAGGATTGGAATTGCCTAGACATGGTAAGGCTTTGCTGTGTCTAATAATAGTGGCTGGCAAAAAAAAGTAATTGCTAGAAAATGGAAATCAAAATCTAAACCAACTATACTAGAAATAGAGAATATAGTAACAGAGATAAAACAACTGGAATGGAGATCTTTATAAAAGACTAGGAGCAAACTACACAGGAAAAATGGGAATTGTGAGAACAGTACATACAAGGGAGGAATGAGGTTTAAAAGGTGGCAGTACTTAAATAAGCTATGGAATATTTGAGTAAGAAAGATTGGTTAGATTATAAGTGATGTATAATGTTTGCAACTGGGAGTGTGTCAGTATGGTTTGTGATATAAAATGCTTGCAATTAGGATTGTGTTTGTATGGTTTGTTTTCATTTATATAAATGTATGATTTCCTATGTAGTGAGTGATGGTTTTTTAAAGATGTGTCTTGTTTAAAAAAAGGCAGGAACTGAATAATTTATGTAATATTGCATAGGTTATATGATATATAGCAATTTATTTAAAATATAATGCTTGCTATGTTAACATAGTTTGATTACTTAGGAATACAAATTTGCCTGTGTCACAAGTGATAATTCAATAAAGTTCTTTGAAAAAGAAAGAATTAACCAAGGATGAGGATATATATGTGAAACAGATTGTAATAAATATGAATAAAGCTATTAGACTTTCAAAGGTAAATGCATTATAAGTAAACTAGTTGTACTGAAACTGCACTGGATTAAAACATGTGTGAAAATTTCATTTTTAAAGACAAAAGTAGAGACAAATTTCTACCACTGCCTGAAAAGATTCGGATCATGTTAATTCAGACATAAAGGTCAGAGATATTAAGGCACATTATACAATTTAGCCAAAAGCAGATACATTTTTTCTAGCTTACATATAATGTCTTTTTTTCTGGCTATTGTCTGTCCTTTTTGAAGGTTTTATTATTCTTTCTGTAAATTTTATTTATTTATTTATTGACATTTAATTACTAGGAAAGTCCAACTGGAAAGAAACACATTTCCAGTGGAGGCCCGGGGAGAAAAGCACCAAAACAAATTGTGTTCTCTTTCCGTAGAAGTGAAATGTTTTAACTAATTTCTAGAATCTGACTAATGAACTTTGAAAGCTTGTGACAGATGTTTTATTCATTGTTAAGGGATGGAGATGGCAGTGGAGGATGGGCAAGCCCATCCTGGGAAGGCTGGAGACAGTCCAATTAATCTCACTACCACAATCTTGCAGACAAAGGGTGGCAGTGCAGAAAGCAGTGTCAAGGGTGGGTTCTCAGACTCCATGCTGATTCACCCTTAGACTCACTGCAAGTGCACATGTCTGTGTGCCCACATTAAGGAGAGCAATGTGGTTCATTCAGTGATGTAGGCCAACCAGACCCCCCCCCCCCATCCCAGGAAAGGGTTTGGCCTAATAAACATATGTCCTCCTTGCTGGGATGACAGAGAAGATAAACCCCCTCTGATTCTGCCAGTATGACAAATTCTCCTGGGCAGCTCTCGCGCTCAGAATATCCAGGATTGGCGGATGAATGGATACAGCTGATCGAGGGTGGGCTAAACAAAATTGCATAAATAAAATAGAAATAAAATAGAAAAAAAAGAGAGAGATTATTTTTTAGCCTGTAGTTGTTAGACAGACATTTCCTGCCTGTGTTGTCAACTCTCTTAAGGCCATTGGGAATGAGATGTCATTGGCCAGGGATTTTTGGATTGACAAGGGGACAGACAGAGAAGGAGATGGCAATATTTGATGATTTCATAGGAGATATTCTAACAGGTAACAACTCTGATAACACAGTACCATGTGAATATGCAGTTATGGGCATATGGGCTTGGAGGCAATCGTGTAGGACTTATGCAGGGATGAGACCCAAGCAAACTCCTCACCTCTAGTACAAACTGCTAATGTGGTCTTGCCATAAAAAGAGGTATGTAACAGCAATAGGGCAGAATTGAAGCTATTGATTGTGAAAGGTACAGAATTTCATTTAAATTGAGTTACTTAAGGGGGAGAAACAGTTGGCAACAGTAATTCTAAATCGAAGACATAGTCGATGAAAAGTACTACAATTACATTATTTCGAGAACTGGAGATTTATCACAAAATGAGAGCTGAGGCACCCAGAGTTCTTGAACCACAGTTTACAAAACTTGAGGGAGGTAGCCAATGTGTAACCCAATCTATGAGGGGTACTGTACTCTATATGCTAGAAAAAAGGGTTGTTGTACAGGAAGTAGACTTATGAAGAGGGACTAAAGGGAAGAGTACAGGAAGTAGACTTATGAAGAGGGACTAAAGGGAAGTGTACAGGAAGTAGACTTATAAAGAGGGACTAAAGGGAAGAGTGATGCAGCAGTTGACAGCCCCAGGGTCTATCAACAGGAACTTTAGCAATAGCCCATAATATGCCATATGAGCACATATTGCAAAAAAGAGGGTCATGCAAAGTTTTTATTGGCCAGGCATTAAAAATGTAAAGGGTACTGCAAATATTGTCAGTGATTCAAAAGGTTGTTAAGATAGGAGAAAAAAGCTAGGGTGTAGCCAGCTGACAAAGCAACATGCAGACATGTGGACCCAGTGGATAATAATAAAAAAGTATACTTACTGATCATTTCAAACAGCTGCCAGGTAAAAATGGCAAAAGGGTTCTACCATTTCCCCAAAATATCAGTCACTCCAAACAAGAAACTGGGTGAATGTGATATGAAATGATTCCTTTACCTCAAGCATAATTTCTTGAAGGTCTTGCAACAAAAATTACTTGAATCTTGAAAATGTGGAAATTTAATTATCTATATCAGAGTTGTATTGAATAAAAATAATGCGTGTACATACTTTTTAACAGAGAAATGTGAGAGTCATTGCATTGCATTTACCTTTTCAGTAAATCTGTAATGTGAGAGAAATGTTTAAAGTGAAATGTCTGTGCTACTGAGGAAATACTTGTTCTAGAACAGAGCTGTCTACTTGAATGCTGTTGCCTTAGATCACATGATGATTTCCTTGACTGGTCTGCTGAATTTATCCTTCACCCTTTGGCAAATAAATGTGAAAACAGTTATGGAATCTTCTAAATTCAAACTAAAGCCAGAGGACTCCTTTTTGCATAAGATATAAACAGAGGGGCTAACTGTTGGTTCAAAAGAAAAAGACAGCTGGTACAGAAGTACCTTTTGGAAAAACCCCTTGGAGCTTAGAGCTACACTATTAAGGTTCATATACATAACATAAGCAGAAAGCTATAACTCAAAGTGGGAAAGGATGATGATGAAACAGGGAAATTCAAGACATAAGGAGAGACTGGGATTTTGGATACAGACCTTTATGGAAAATAACAACAGCCATACAGAATATTCATAAAGTTGCAGACCGTATTCTAAGAAATAAGCCAACATAGGAATGGAGAAAGGATATTTTGTCAATAGGAATGGCTGGAGTCATGGGTATGGAGAATAGGCAAGAGGGGGCTGGAATTTAGTGGAGAAAACTGGCAAAAGAGCGAAGATATGGGGAACAAATAACTAGAGAGTGAAAAGTAACAGAATGGGAAGAGGCCAAGAAAACATTTGGACTGTAGGTTACAGACTGTCTTCTCTATCAGGAATTGATATCAGAGTATAAGTAACATGAAAGGGATAGGGGAATCCTAAGTGAAAGACGTGCTCTGGTAGAATTGTTAGTTGAATGTAAAACGGAAGCTACTGTTAATTAGTAGAGCATGTAAGATAGTACACAATAACTACTGGAATAAATCAGAGGAGGTCAGAAAAGATTGGGAAAATAGATTGACTAAGCAATTCATAAGGAAACAATGGGAAGACATATGTATTGCTCCCAAGTATGCAACAAAGTCTAAAAGGTTTAGGATTTTTGCTTGAAAGTGTTTCTATAGGTATTTTTATACCCCAAACAGACTCCAAATAATTTTTCCTCAGGTAGATAGCAAATGTTGGAGGTATGATGGGGAAGAAAGAGGTACCTGAAAACAAATGTTTTGGAAGTATAATGGGTTGGCAGACTTTAAAAATTCCCTCCACAGTACTCTGTCAGAAATATTGAGTGAGCAAATGGGTGTAAATGAGGAAATGTTGTGAGCTGGGATACAGGATTTGAATAGTCTAGACATAGTAAGGCCATGTTAAGTTTAATTCTAGTGGCTGCCGAAAAAGCAATTACTAGGAAACGGAAATGAAAGTCTAAACCAGCTGTAACTGAAGTACTGAATATTGTAACAGATATAAAAAAACTGGAAGTGGGATCTTTAGAAAGTTGTAAGAGCAAATTAAATAGAAAAAAATGAACATTGTGGGAACAGTATATAGAGAATGTTTTGGAGAAGGAGTGAAATTTAAGATAAGACAGGAACTGAGCAATTTAGCTAATCCTGGATCAATGATAGTTGTACAAAAGATACATATTTCATGTTTAATGTTTGTAACTATGTTAATATAGTATGTTTTCTTTTATATGCAAGTTTGCCTATGCCTTAAGTGATAGTTCGATAAAGGTGTTAAAAAAACAGAGATAGTAAAGCATGTGTACCTTTTAGCCTAAAGTAAATAATTTCCTATTTGAATATCAGTCTTTTTTTTACTATCATCTCGCTTTTAGAATGGTTTGTTTTATTTTCAGTTAATTTAAAAAGTTGTATATCGTTTGTATATTTACTTGAAAAAATAATTTAACTTTATTTCAAGAAAAGAATTTTACTATTTAAATTTGAATGCTTATAGCTGATGATTTATTAATTAAAGGATTTATATATTTTAAAGACAATACCATGTATGTTTTAGCCACCCACTGCAAAGTGATACTGTTGTGTTACTGATGCTTCTCAAATATTTAAAGGTGGGCTTATTTTATGGATAAACAATAGTGTATGTTCTTGTTTTGTTTGTTTTGACTAACTAGTGGTAGACTACCTTAAATCTTGGGAAGGAGGGAAATGTTGCTATATAATCCTCATTTGTCCCGCATTATATTTTTGTTTGTGTACATGTGTGTGTGTGTGTGTGTGTGTGTGTGTGTGTGTGTGTGTGTGTGTGTGTGTGTGTGTCTGTCTGTCTGTATGGCATGTGTGTGCGTGTATGCACAAATGTGAAAAATAAGTCTGATCAGGATTCAATTACTGTTGATAAGGATGCATTGAGAAGCAAGGGGCTTGGTCTGTGTTGAATGAAGTCCTAGGGAACCAGTGATTATAACACTAATCTGTAACTGGGCAGTGTGCATGTACAGCTTATCTGGGTGCTGCAGGATCTGTCTATTACCCAATGCATCAGTGTATGTTTACCATGTACCCTGAAGGACAATTTCCCTCAGTATTTTAGTGAGTACTAGTGGTGAGGGTTAGACACCATATCACTGGTCCAGTCTTATTTCAATATTGGCAGTATTGGTGTACAAGACAGAACCTGTAGCCCTTAGCAATTACATATCTAATATACTGAGATTGCAGAACAGTGCAAATAGGGAAGTTTGTCTTTATCCCCACAGCTGTTTACTCTTGGAATATAGATGCTAGGCTGTGTGAGCACTACATCCAATGTAGAGGGTGGTTGGAACCTCCACTTGCAAAAAGGCTGCTGTTATTGCTTTCAATTTTATATATATGATTTAGTTGCAGTAGGTAGATTGGACACTCTAAATTGGCCATAGGTGCATAAGTGTGTGTGCGAGTGAGTGGTATGGATGAACTACCATGGCAGGGCTAGCCACCCAGTGGTGTAAACCTTGGCTCAACATGATTGTCACTGTTAATTTATTTTAACCCAAATGAAATACCATTAGTTATTAACTGGATTGGACAGAACTTATTCCTGACTACTGTTGCTACACAGTGGTCAACGAATAGGGGGTTGCTTACAAATACCCTGAGATCTATGGCAACCATATCAGTCTAATATGGAGTAATATCTATAATGAAATCTGCTAGCAATTTTTGTTTACCAAAGATGACAAAACTACATTTCTTTGCAGTTAAATTAATTATATTTCTAATATACCATGGTTATGTGTAGTTTAGTACTTGTATAAAAACATGACATCAGATTCTGCCTGAACACCACTACCCACCTCACAATCACTGACAAATGTAATCACCCATATATCTGTGTTAGTGTTTTGGAGATCCAAGAAATACAGTGGATATATAAAGTTTACACACCCCTGTTAAAATGCCAGCTTTTTGTGATATAAAAAAATGAGACCACAATAAATCATTTCAAAACCTTTTCCACCTTTAATGTGACCTACAACCTGTACAATTCAATTGAAAAAAAATAATCTTTCAGGGTACCCTTCTCTTGACTGATACCTTTCAACAATGAGTTTCCTTTGATGGTTTGTAATCTCTCTGTGAATCATAGCTTTTGCTGTAGCAGGCAACTGAGTAAATGCCAGGAAAATCCTACTAGGACAGCTGAACTTTATTTGGGGTTAATCAGAGTCTCTTTAATTGATGGCAGGTGTGTACCCAAGAAGACTGAATGCTGTAATTAAATCAAAAGGTGCTTCAACAAAGTATTAGTTTAAGGGTGTGCACACATAACAAAGTATTAGCTTAAGGGTGTGCACACTTAGGCAATCAGCATATTGTACATTTTTTTAATTTTTATATTGTTCCCCCTAACAGATTTGTTTTTTTTTCAATTGAATTGTATAGATTATAGGTCACATTAAAGTTGGGGAAAGTTTTAAAATTATTTATTGTGATCTCATTTTTTTTTATATAAAAATGGCATTTTAACAGGGGTGTATAAACTTTTTATATCCACTGTAGGTGTTGAAAAGAAGGGGTCCCAGGACTAATTCCTGAGGAATTCCATTTGTCACCTTTTTGCCTGGTACATGCTTCTTTAGCTGTGTCTGTCAGGCAGTTTGCTATCTAACTTATAATATAAAGGTCTACATTTTGGCCTTTGAACTTATTTACAGTTATATAATAGGGAATAGGGTCAAAGCCCTTGTCCAGATTTAGGTGGGCTGCATGAACTGCATAGGTGCCACCTACAGCTTCAGTGACTTTATCAAATAAGTTTACTAAATTAAGCAGATAAGATCTCCCTTTGACAAAACTATACTGCTATGATTCAATAGCAATGAAAACATTTTATATCAGAGCTTATACATTTAAATGCAATATATTCCACAACTTTGTAAATTAAGATTGTTGGGTTGATGAATGAATGACATATTCATTCATTCATTCATTCATTCATTCATTCATTCATTCATTATTTGCTTTTGTTGACCAGGAAAGCCCAGCTGGGCACAGTACCCCTTTTCAGTGAAGGCCCAGCACAAGTAGAACAGTAAAAAAGCAGTAAAGAAATTTGTGTTAGAATAATGTGGAATATATGAGTCACAAATGAGAGCAGTACATGCAGTGTTAAAATAGAATGTAATAGCTAAATATACATATCTTAAAATATATACATTTTCTCAGTATGTCACCAAGATTTTGAATGCTAATATATACATCAATACTAAGAAACAAAGAAAAATGTTAATGAGTGCAGAGTATGGTTAGTAGTAGACTAGAGAAATGTGAGAATGCCAAGGGTGCATACATGTATTCATGATAGTACAGTGGTTAGTATTAGAGAAGAGAGATGTGAGAATGACAGGGGGTACATACAGTGGATATAAAAAGTGTACACACTCCTGTTAAAATGCCAGGTGTTTGTGATATAAAAAATAAGACTACAATAAATCATTTGAAAACTTTTCCCACCTTTAATGTAACCTATAACCTGTACAATTCAATTGAAAAACAAACAAATCTGTTAGGGGAAAAAAATATAAAAAATAAAAAGCATACAATAAGCTGGTTGCATAAGTGTGCACACCCTTAAATGATACGGTGTTGAAGTACCTTTTGATTTAATTACACCATTCAGTCTTCTTGGGCAGAAGTCTATCAGCATGGCACATCTTGACTTGGCAATATTTGCCTACTCTTCCTTGCAAAAAATCTGTCAGATTGCAAAGGCATCTCTTGTGCATAGCCCTCTTCAGGTCACCCCACAGATTTTCTATTGGATTTAGGTCTGGGCTCTGGTTGGGCCATATCAAAACTTTAATTTTCTTCTGGTGAAGCCATTCTTTTGTTGATTTGGATGTATGCTTGGGGTTATTGCCATGATAAAAGGTGAAATTCCTCTTCATCTTCAGCTTTCTAGCACATGCCTGAAGGTTTTGGGCCAAAAGTGACTGGCATTTGAAACTGTTCATAATTCCCTGCACCTTTACTAAAGCCTCAGTTCCAGCTGAAGAAAAGCAACCCCAAAGCATGATACTGCCACCACCATGCTTCACTGTGGGGATGGTGTTCTTTTGGTTATGCGAAGTGTCGTTTTTGCGCCAAACGTACCTTTTGGAATTGGTGCCAGAAAGTTCAACCTTGATCTCACCAGACCATAAAACATTTTCCCACATGCTTTTGAGAGAGGTGATATATTGTTTTGCAAATTTTACCTGGGCCTGGATGTTTTTATGTGTAAGAAAATGCTTCCATCTTGCAACCGTACCCCATAGTCCAGACATATGGAGAATATGGGAGATTGTTGTCACACTTAGTACAAAACCAGTACTTGCCAGAAATTCCTGCAGCTCATTCAGTGTTGCTGGGCAGCCCCCCTCACCAGTTTTCATCTTCGCTTTTCATCAATTTTGGAGGGACATCCAGTTCTTTGCAACGTCACTGTTGTCCCATATTTTCTCCACTTTTTGATGACTGTCTTCACTGTGTTCCATGGTATATCCAATGCCGTGGAAATTTTTTTATACCCTTCTCCTGACTGATACCTTTCAACAATGAGATCCCTTTGATGCTTTGTAATCTCTCTGCGAACCATGGCTTTTGCTGTAGTAGGCAGCTGATTAAATGTCAGGAAAATCCTACTAGGACAGCTAAATTTTATTTGGGGTTAATCAGAATTTCTTTAATTGATGGCAGGTGTGTACCCAAGAAGACTGAATGTTGTAATTAAATCAAAAGCTGCTTTAACAAAGTATTAGTTTAAGGGTGTGCACACCTATGCATCCAGCTTATTGTAAGTTTTTTATTTTTTATATTTTTTTCCCCTAATAGATTTGTTTGTTTTTCAATTGAATTGTACAGGTTATAGGTCACATTAAAGGTGGGAAAAGTTTTGAAATTATATATTGTGGTCTCATTTTTTTTTTATATCACAAAAACCTGGAATTTTAACAGAGGTGTGTACACTTTTTATATCCACTGTTTATGTATACATGAGAGTACAGCAGCTAGTATTAGAGAAGAGGGTTGCGAGAATGCCAGGGGTGTATATATGCATACATGAGTGTACATTGGTTAGTATTAGAGAAGAGAAATGTGAGAATGCCAGGGGTGCTTATAGATATGCATGAGAGTGCAGTGGTTAGTATTAGAGAAGAAAGATGTGAGAATGGCGGGTGGATAAATGTATATGTGAAGATAACTGAAGGCTGCCAGCCTAGCTTAATAGAATTTTGTAGATAATTCTGTCATTTGCAAATATTAATGTAAGCCGCAGGCTTGCTCTCTTAAATGTGAAAAGACTGTATTGGATGTTGAACTAAAAAAATGTAACAACAGTGCACTCTGCTGTAAGAAAGCTGATAAGTCAAGCATTGTGAAATTCTTTGATCTAAAACTCGGAGCGGAGATGTCTAGAGGGAGACATTCTGCCTATTGTTTTGAGGCCAGAGTTAATGGCTAGAATTTATATGTATAATTTCTTTTATTGCTCTGCCTTCCTGATCAGCTGCAAGATCAAAAGGGCTATTAACCTCTGAGTTTCTATTAGCCTGGGAACCAGAAAGTAATGATGTAATCTGAAATGAATCAGTGGTACTGTGCTATCAATTTAAGGGCAGAATGAATGAGAGCATTTTAGCATTTTGTCTTGATAACATCCAACTCACCAACCTGTGTTCTATATGTAAGCTTATTTTAGAACTGTGTTTTCTCTTAGACACAGCTAGGAAATAGGAAGATTAGAGTAGGTTTTTTTCTGTATTGATGTCAGAACTTTTCTGCTGCATTATTTTAAGTATTTCTCTGTGATCTCTGAACTCTTGACCACCACTGTGTAGTAAGAAGTATTGTGTTGTGTTTTTATTATTTATTATTAAATATTTTTAAACATTTCAACTTTGGCTGTTTTGTGTAGAGATAATTTAAGCTCTAGCATTCAATGCATGTATATAGTGATACTGGTCAAGCCACTCCAATAAGCCTTGACTGTTCAGTTGCACTTACCATTTGGATAATAATATTGCACAGTATAATTGGACATCCTTTCATAAGTGCCTTTTAGTAGCTGATAAATACATGGTACTATCGTATAGTCTTGATAAAATGGGCATGGCTAGTGTAAGTAGTGGTAGGAGTGTCTGTGTAGCTGTATATAACTCTTATCTCAAAGTGTGCATGTGTGTGTGTGTGTGTGTGTGTATGTGTGTGTGTGTGTGTGTGTGTGTGTGTGTGTGTGTGTGTGTGTGTGTGTGTGTGTGTGTGTGTGTGTGTGTGTGTGTGTGTGTGTGTGTGTGCGTCAGCTACTTGGGCAGGGACACGAATCACTGGTTGGATATAGAGGGTGCTGGAGGTTTTAGCTTGCCCACTAGGCTGAGATCTGGACCCTGTAGCTGTGCCAGTGGGGGAGTCTTATTGGGGACCTGGAGAGACTGGGAGAAACCAGCCCCAAACTGACTGTAATCTCTGTGTACTCTTAAGGGGAAACTGTACATTACTGTGTGTCTATTTATTATCCTTTCCCTATATGGAAGCCCCTCACTGGTGTTAGTGGTAAGGATTGAGGCTCCTTGATTGCTGGGCTAGTGCATGGGCATCACAGTAAAACCAGCCCCAAATTGACTGTGATCTCTGTGTACTCTTAAGGGAAACTCTACTTTACTGTGTGTCTATTTATTATACTTTCCCTATATGGACTCCCCTCACTGGTGTTAGTGGTGAGGATTATGGCTCCTTGATTGGTGGGCCAGTGCATGGGTATCACAGTATACATGAGAGTACAGTGGTTAGTATTAGAGAACAGAGGTGTGAGAATGCCAGGGGTGCATATATGTATACACAAGAGTATAGTGGTAAGTATTAGAGAAGGGAGATGTGAGAATTCCAGGACTGCATGTATATATATATATATATATATATATATATATATATATATATATGACACATTCTCACCCCCCCCCCCCCTAGAATTACACCAGTTGCTAAGACAATTGCAAATCCAGTTCTGCTCTCTTTATTCTTAATGAGAGTAAGATTCCACTCAGGGCCAGAGTCGTACCTGCATTTGACACAAAAAGAGCAACTCCAATATGTCCTGATTACGCACCTCAGGTAATTCACACCTATGCAAGTCATCACAAGAAGTATAACATGGGGGGTAAGTAGTATGGTGGGAGTTCCCAACACAAAAGGAAAGGAGTCATGGTCATTTAACTTTTTTTTTTCAAAGAAATTTCCTAAGGAAAGATAACATACATGTTTTCTTTATTATTATCTTTCTTGAGGCAAAGTGAAACAGAGCAGACAGGTAACTGACTTTTCACAACGTTTCTCAGAGGCTTCACTTTATTTTACTGCACATTCCTGCAGAAGGCTGCTTACTGCCAGAAGTCCATGGCAGGGAACACCAGCATATATCCTTAGCAAAAAGAGACACAGTCTGTGTCTTCAGTACACATCTTTTATACGTAGAAACAGTCTTGCTACTGTTAGCATACACCCGTAGCAAAAGGTGACACAGCTGGTGTCTTCAGTGCACATCATTTATAGGTGGAAACAGTCTCGTTACTGCAGCTGCACACTGTTGCCTGGGGAACAGGGGAATAGAGGAGTGGCCTGTCATCGGTAAGTACATATTAAAAGAAGATTCTCATCAGACTATTAATCCTGGCAGCGTGGTGAATTTTACTTAGTGTAGCTACCCTATTCCTTTTCCCCAACTTTTTGTTCTCCATTTGTCTTGAACAACTTTTAGGTTTCATTTTGTCCCAATTCATGACCTGGAAGGGGACGTGTAAGATCTTGATGGGGGTATGGATTTTTGGCAGTGGCACAGGTAGGGTGAGAGGGACAACTGCCCCGGGTACTAAATGTGGGGAGGGGGACAGCAAGCTGCCATCCACCCATCAACCCGATTACTCTTTAGTGCAATACTGCCTTTTAAAAGCCGGCATTGCATTTTCAGTCAAACCTAAGTACTGTAGCAATCCTTGTGTGGTATAAACCTATCAACTGATTTCTACAATGCAGCAAGTAGTTTGCTACAGTTTTATAAGTAAAACAATTTTTTTAGACTAACATCTGAGTGCTGTAGCTCTCTGTACAGGAAGAGTATTAAAATAAGAAATTATAATTTTCTTTTATGACTAAAATGAGAGGAACGAGGGTCAGGCTATGCCACAGAAATGGGACTGGAATGGCTGTGGGAAGCTGAGAATGGGAGGGCTTCTCATGCATCTGGCCACCTGGCTGGTTATGCCAGTAGAAGGAATGGATTTTTTTTTTTTTTTGCTCTTCACTGGTGGGAGGAGTGAGACTTGGGCACTTTTTGTAAAAGCTGCTGCATGTTGTGGAGTTCTTTTTTTTTTATTGTTTTTTTTTTTGGCTTAGGAGGTGGAGCGCTACTTTTCAGGACTGGCATAGGACGTTAGTTGAGACAGCTATGCTTCTGGGTATAGCAGAGCTACATGGGTGGCAATTAATTAAAGCTATCCTAATTATATATGATACAGGTAAGTAAGCAGAGGATCATATAGGGTCTGTGATATCACATGATCACTGGAGTATTTTAAACTCCTCAGTACAGACACACACACACAGACACACACACACACACACACACACACACACACACACACACACACACACACACACACACACACATACACACACACGCGCACACACACACACACACACACACACACACACACACACACACACACACACACACACACACACACACACACACACTCACTTTATTACCTTAAATGCAAGAGTTACTGTATACTATCTTTGTTTTGATTCCACATACAGAAAAATATATCACTTTTTTCATTTTGATGTCAAAACAAGTAAGATTTAAAAAGTTTTTGACATCTGCATTAATCAGTAAGTTTTCTTTGTTAGGTAGATAAACATTCTAGTTATGATTAAAGATCTATTGCCCTTCAGTCAGCATGATGTGACATTTATAGTTACCCAGGTTATCACCAATAAAAATAGTCTTTATTTAAAGTTGATTTTATTTATTTATCACTTCTTGCAGTACAGTCACTTTAGTATTTAATAATAATAATATTATTAATAATTCATAATAATTAGTGAGTTACTGTTTATTAACTAAGGGTTTTTAATTGGTAGGGTAGGTCAGGTGATTCTATATGCATGAAGTACTTAAGTTGATTCAATCAGTATATCAATTGATTCTGATGAAGTTTTGTTATAATCTTATGAAAGCGCTCAGTCCTGTCTGTGAATATAGTGTGGTTATTGTGAAACTTTCCTCTTTTCGTATGCTTCAACAGAGGTTTTTGTCTAATTATTTACTTATATGCCCCCATGTTGGGAATTATTACTGCATTATACATATGTAAAAGCAAACACAGACTGTTTATTTTTCTGAAGTTATATGCATATATGTACATACATGAGTGCATAAACTCATATCATTATCTTGAAATGCCTAATTCCACGACATGAGAACATCTGCAATAACTTCCTATAGGGATATGGACCCTAACCTTATCATCAGTCTTCAACACTAGAGACAAAATGATTTGGTCACTACAGATAATTGTTCAGCAATTTGCATAATCTTACCATAATGTAAGATATTGCAGGGCCACGTTAGCAAACAATGTAGATGTCTTAAAGTGTTGAATTGCTGCTCTTTTATCAATAATCAGCTATAACCCAGATTATAGTAATTACATCTGCTTTCCAACCTGCACTTCCATATGAGAAACAGTACTAGCAAATTAGAAAGAATACAAGAGAAGTGATAAGTCTACTGAGAGTTTTGATCTGCACGAGAGATTAATTCCATTTCAAACATGTGCCTAGCCATCTCTAGATGAAGAATGACATCCTGTGGCTGAAATCAGTGCTGCAAGTTCCCATTCTGAAGCTACTAATTTTAATAATGATGTACAATGTACAGTTTTTCTACACCACCTGTAACACAGAAGGCACAAACTGGTTAGAAAGTATCCATTTTAACAAGTTTCAGTTTCATAATACAGTCTGTTACACAATCAAGTAATTCTAAACAACACTGGTTCCAGAGACGGGAATTAGAAGAATAAAGCAAGCAAACTATTTTAAGTTGAGTACTGTGTTTAATTTATATTAGGCCTCCTAAATCAATATTAGTAAACTATACACTTTGATAATAACTAGAAATGTTTTGCTATAAACACTTCATCGATGTACATAAAGAGAAACATCTGAAATCATAAGGCATTTACTTTTATTTATTTATTTTCAGAAAATATATTTAACCGAAAACAAATTGGATATATGTTTACCAGGCTTCATTATGGATCCTGAAACATTACAACACAAAAATGAAAAAGCTAAATTTAAGAGTTAAAGATAAGTTAAATGCTACTGTTTCATGATGACTTGCATAACTATTAACTATAAAGAAAAAGAAAACCCACGTTTTTTTCTAAATGTTATTTAAATATGTGGATGCTCAGTGTTACAGAAAGCACAGAGACATACAATAGGTTCATGGTAAAAAAACTCAGTATTTGTCCAGCAATATAAAAAAACTCTCCCTCAAAATTCTGCTCTGTGCACGTGCCATATCCAGATTTCCTCTGTTTAGACACATTGCTAAAATAATGGAAAAGAAAAAGACCTGTGATTCCTATGTCAAGATTAGACTTCCCACCATATTCTAAGGGTAGCATTACTAAAGCAATGCAGGCTACTTGAAAAATAGGAAATGCTGGTTTACTCTGAACCAGTCCAAATGGATACAACACATCTCTTTGTTGCTACAGTATATGTTTTAGCCTAAATTAAAATATTCTTAACAGGCCGTTTTAAACATCTGTACAATCACAAAGATGTGCTGTTATTAACAGAACCGGCAGGCTTATTTAGAAGTAATGCTACCACATTTTTAACTTGGAGAATGGTATCAATGCTTGGGTGGAGACTCAGAGTATAAAATAATACGTGTGTATTACCATGTCATTTTAAGGAAAAATGTGATCTTTTGTATCTATGTATGTATGTCCATTTAACAATATAACTTAGCCTGCAGAATTCATTATATATTGTTTTAGTGAATAACTACATTTGCTTTTCTCATTCTTGTAATCCAAATGTACATTGTTACATTTATATTTGCCACTCCATCCTTTATTTCAGCGAATCTAGGGGCTTCTACACCCCAAAATCATAATGCTACTTTTCCTAAGTATAGCATTCACACATCATATAGGTTCATAGGTAGGTACTAGGGTATCGGCCCAAGGGCCTAAGTAAGCCTAGCCAACAAGGTTCCCTGGATTATGCCACCCAAGAAAGTTATACAGTGTGAACAAGCTGGCATGCAGCTGGTGGTCATCCCATGTGGAAGCCAATACTATGACTGACTCCCCTCAGAAAAGTTGCTCTCATTTTCTTGTGGCGTAGTCTTGGTGGTAACAGTATTATAGTAGAGGGTAGGGATGCATAGCTAAATATGTCTGCTGGTTCATATATAACAGTAAAATGAAGCAGTTATTAGTGACAGAGAATTAACATTTGCCTCAGCAATATATGGAAAAAACAGCACCAATAGTCATTTAGTTATGCCTGGTATTACAGAGCCCATCCTAATTGCACTATGATGGCACCTACCCAGGAAGACATACGGCATGGTGGAATATATACAGTGTGAACAAGCTGGCAGAAAGATGGAGGTCATCCCATGTGGAAGCCAATAATATGACTGACTCCCCCCAGATAAGTTGCTCTCATTTTCTTGTGGTATAGTCTTGGTGGTAACGGCATTATAGTAGAGGGTAAGGATGCATAGCTAAATATGACCCAGGAAAATTAAGTAGTTATCAGTAACAGAGAATTACAGTTTTTATAACTCTTGTATTCTTGCATGTCATTTATCCTGTACATATTTCTGGAAAACAGTGCATAAATAATTCATTCCACTTAGTTCCAAGGATCATTTATATAATTATGTTATTATTACCACTCCAGTACATACAGATGACAGCTTACACGTTGTACTAAAAAGGAATGATTGTATTACAAGACTCTGGATTCATGCTGATCTATCAACAGCTGTTCCTTTGACTGCTAATAGATAAATACAAAATATATGCAGAAACACCTTTTAGCAATTCTAAATCATATTTTTTTTTTGCCAGGAGGCAAGCCCTCTTACACAGACCAATGTCAAGGGCAAGCTCTCTATACCCACTTAAATAATATATATGTACTCTGAAGTTACACAACTGTGTAGAAAAGGGAAAACACGGTTGCTGAAATGTGTTTTGGCACACTGTCCCTGGGCTTTCCCCAATCAAAGAAGTAGTTGTCAATAGATTGACTGCATCCCTAGGGTTCTCGCCTCCAAGAATGAAATGGGCTAAGAGGTTACGTGGCAGTAAAGGCTGACAGTCACCTAACGGAATGCGGGTAAAACAAAAACAGAGAGAAGAAGTACTAATCTAAAAGAAAACAAAGAATCAAGCCCTAAAAATATTTTAAACAAGCAATTCATCATTTATGAATAAATATATACAGTAAAATAATAGTATGGAATATATCACATATTCTTTTAAGAATCTAGCCACTAAAAGAAAACTAAAAGTATATTACTTTGAACAACAAACTAAAAGACTGAACTACCTAATGAAGCTACTATACCTAATTCAATGAACTAGAAAATGCTCACATTTCTCTAAAAATTAAGAATATAACCAAATCAAATTTTGTAATCTCAGAAAAAGCATCTCCAAAACATTCATTTGCAAACTCCAAGCACAGTCCCTCTAGTACCATCCACTAACAAAAAGCATGAATTAAGGATCCTTAACCATGGATATGTACTTTCCTACTATCTCTGCAGCCAGCTTGATGGATTTGAGCATCCTGAGGTAATGTAGCAATTGTTTCTTATTTACTGATAACCACCTAATTGTAAAGCAAACTGATGCAGTATGTGAGAGATGTAGTTACATAATTTCACTGGAAGCAAGGCTCTCACTAACAAAAACAACACCAAATAAGTCATCAGTAACACACACCACACATAGTATTGACCAGACACATAGACCCAAATATGCTGAGGCTCTTAAATATAATCTTCCAAAACCTCAAAGGCCTCTCAGTCACTACATACAAAATTACACTTAGCAACCTCTAGAGCACTCTGCTAAGGACAACGTGCACCAGGACATATATAGTGTCATTACAAGGACAACGTGCACCAAGACATATACAGTGTCATCACAAGGTGTTCTTAGCCCATAAGGGAAACTGCCACACAACACAATATCTTAGTTATAGGAGATTCTGTTGTGTACTCAGACATCCCACTCACCAGGCTGAGCAAGGAGAGAGTTACGGTGAGGGTCCATGATCTTAAAGGTAACACCCAACAATGTGCTGAACTAACGGTGAGAGAAACCACTTATACTCAGCCAGATGGTAAAGTAAATCTGCTGGGAAATCACAAATATACCCCAGGTTTGGCACCCATGTCCCTAATGGGCAGGAGCAGCCTCTGAACACATGATGTGTAGAAGTCTATATTGTTATTTTAAAATTCCATGAGTTACTGAAAACAAGTCAGCAAGCTTTCTGCTCTTACTATGTGTAGGAGCCTTAACCATGTAGCTCTGAAATATCCCTTGAAATCAGGTACTCTCAAAGCACTTTATTCTATTGGAAGGCTTAACTTATCTCACTTGAGTCTTCCTCTCTTCCCCTCCCAGATAAAATCTTTCAACTCTTTCTTAATTGCTATCCACAACTTTTCCTCTGGTTGATAAAGATATGCCTGAAATATGTATGAAACTAAAGGGACTACATTTTCACTGCTTGTATCTTGCTATGCATATCCATAAAACAGAGCTTGCAGTATCCCAGTTTTTGTACCACCTTTTTAGTCTCTTCCAACATATCTTTAGCTGCCATAACAGAATCCGTTCTAACTCATACTCCTAAGTACATTATGATGTCCCCATAAATATGAGTATTGCTGAACCAATTTGTATATGGGTACATAATTTATAGCTATTGCCTTTGTCTTAGCTTCATTAATTTTGTATCCTGAAAAAAACTTGAAATGGTCTCAGAATGTTCCACAACACTGAAATGTCCTTTTCTGGTTTTATCACATACAAAATAATATCATCTCAAATAAAGCTAATTTTTCTTGATACCATACCAATTATATCCTTGAATTTCTGAGTCCCTTATTTTCTTTGCCAGTGGTTCTAAATATAATGCAAACAAGAATAGGGGAAAGGACACCTCTGCCTGGTTCCTCTGTTCAAGCAGAACTTATCAGAGAGGACCCTCCCACTTTCAGTTTCTCCTACAATCCCACATATGTCCTCCTAATTAACCTTAAAATAGTCATTAATAATGTCAGGAAATGCAAGTGCTTCCATTGCCCTACTCATAAAATCCCAGCTTACTCTGTTGAATGCTTTTTCTGTATCAAGACCCACCAATAACAGTGGTATTTTCTTACATTCTGCTTCTCTCTGGATCATCATTGTTCTATTAATTTCAAATGTTTGCCTCCCCTCCTTAAAACCACACTGATCAACATATATCAGTTTGGCAACACCTTTGCTATTCTTTTAGCCATTATAGGCATTACAGATATAAACACGTTATAATCATAGTTTAGAATCAAGCTGGGCTTATATGAAGCTGGATCTGATGGGTCTTTACCATCTTTAGGTATTATAGCCACCACAGCTTTCTTCCAGGATATTAACCCTTTTAAAGTACTATCAAATAAAACCTTCCAGATCTTTATCACTTTCTTCCCTCCTAGCTTTCAAACTTCCACAGGAATACCAGCTTAAGAATGGCTCTTGGCTTGATAGCCAAATAACCACATGTGAACCAATAATGCAAAACGCATATCCATAACGCAAACAGAAGCACAATGATATATACCTTCACACCATAAAATAGATACACAGCCATGAAACACAACATAAAAAGCCCAACCACAACACAAAACTAGTATTAATCACGACATTCATAAACAAACCCACACAAATGTGCAGGAATCTGCAAACCATAAAACCCACAAACTGACACAAATCCACACACAAAATACATTACCAAAATAAAAATGCATCCATAGGCAAGTGCATAGACAGCATTATAGCTAGGTCATCTGGCACTCTGGCACCCTTGGCAGTTCTCCAGACTGCACCCCCCCAACACACAAAAAAAGGCTTCTGTAGCTTTCAGCAACAATATAGACTGGGCTGCAGAGACAACCTAAAGCATAAATCAACTGCTGAGTATAACAAGTTTATTTATGCTGAACACAAACTTTATTTCCATTGATATATTTGGTCTGTTGTACAATATAATGGCTCATTGTACAGGAGCTGCAGGACTAATTACTACTGTGGTTCCCATGGGATAATAATGCATTATGACACTGCTTTCTGAAACTGTTATATACTCAGTGATCTTTACTATTCATCCTGCTTTTATTTGAGACGCAAACAGATTGAAGTACAATAGTCTCTAATTCTGCATCATTCATTACAAATTCCTTCCTTCTTTAACTATCTTTGCTAGTGCCCCAACAACTTGTAATATTATTTAACAAAATAACGGGATCCGTACAGATCACCGAATGCACTTTCCACATAATGATTATTGGTGGGGCATATTTACGCGAAAGTGCTTTTCACTAAAAAGCACTTTCGCGTAAGTATGCCTGTTCCGGAGATCGTACTATGGTGCGAGTAAGGAAAAATTCCCTTTTCCCCACTGTAGTGCGATCTTGGACTGAGAATATTAAAGTAGGGGGGTGGGGGGCACAGCCGCCCACATGAGGGGTGCAGGGAGGCTTGCCCCGCCTGCATAAACGTAGATTTGTTTTGTTTTTTTTTTTCTTTTTTTAACGCACTTTAATGAAAGCGCTTTTCGGTGAAAAGTGCTTTCGTTAAAGTGTGTTTGGTGATAATGGATTCGGGCTTTTGCACTTTCGTGCAAAAGTCCTAGATCCCAAAATAACATACTATTATAGTTACTTATGCTAGAGCAGTTTGGATGAATAATTTTTTATAGCAAGTACTTTCTGTTTATAATAGAGACCTTACTGTAAACATCTTTAAGCATATGCAAATCATAGCTACTTATGCAGAAACCCTGTTCTATCACTGCAAACCCATTTAGCTCTAAACAGCTCATCATAAGGCAAGGCAGATGAAATGTGAACATGGTAGTAATTAGAAATATATAGTAGGGAAAGTTCCCTAGTGCCTTTGCCAAATTTCCCCTTGTCAGCCTGAATACTAACAAACTAGTTCATGTGGTGCCCAAGCAAAGGTAGAACACGAATAAGATCCAATAACTGCTTATTAAATCATTTAGCACTTTTTTCCCAACAATTCCAATAACTCTTTATTAAATCGTTTAGCGCTTTTGTTCCATCTATTCTAATAACTCTTTATTAAATTGTTTAGCGCTTTCATTCCAACTATTTCAATAACTCTTAATTAAATCATTTAGCTTATTGGAATGAAAGCACTACACATCCACAAGTCAAACAGCATGTGGGTTACTTGATCTAGGGATATAAATTTAGTCAGCAACTGAAACAGAATATGCTGGAGAGACAGATATGTGTCTCAGAAATTACCCCTTCTTTGGAACAGGCTTCCTATTCACATTAAGCAGAACTTTTCCCTGGCCCTCTTCAAATGCAGTTTGGATCAGTGGATGGGAAATCATAAATTCACACCTGGGGTAGTGCCTAGGTCCCTTATGGACAGGAGCACTCTGTAAGATAGTGCAAACACACACATTCATGCCATACTCTCACTCAGGGACCGTATACTGGGTAAAATCAGGTTATATTAACTAGGCTTGTAAGGGCCCTTAAGCCATTAGCTTAGTACACTCCTATGAACCTATGAGCCTGTGGGTGGTGTCCAGTGTCTGAAAGTTTTCTATGTCATTATTTATCATTTCCACAATAATTATTTCCATGGCTTTGAACATGAAACTAGTCAGACTAATACGTCTGTAGTTCTTGGGATCTGTTGATGGTCCTTCCTTGTGTAGAGTGATGGCCATTGCAATCCTTCATCTGCATGGTCCAAAACCTGTTAGGACTTATTCATTATTGATAGTTGGAGGTCTTATGTTAGATGGTATTTCCCGGGAGGGAGCTAGGGGTGAGTGGGGGATAAAGTTGGAGCTGAATTTGTTGGCAGTAGATTTGCTACATATTACAGTTCCATGAATCTGGCTCCATTTACAACCAGTTCAGCACAATGATGTATCCCACATCTGAGGATTTTGATATACTGTAACCAAAGAAGGGCTCATGGTTGTCCTTGGCATGAGAAGCTATCTTTACCTCAAAATTTGCTTTCTTGGTCTTAGCTCTCTAGTTTGATAAGACAGTGTCTGTCTTTTTGCAAGTTACGATTCCTAATTTTAGCTACAAGTTTTTTCTTTTGTGGTATATCCTGCTTAATTTTGGATTCCACCAGGGCGGTTTTATTTTCAGAGTGTGTTTAACTCTTACCTCTGGTAGGTACAGCAGCCTCCACTGACATGGCTGTACTCAGTTTTTGTTAACAATTCTGCATATGCTGCTGTGCTATCAGGATCATAGGATCATAGAAGGTTACAAGGCTAATGGACCTAGGGCACTTACAAGCCTAGCCACGTACAAAACCTGTTCCCAAGAATATCAATTTATTAAGCAGAACTAAGTCAACAACTATTGCCACTGTACAAGAGGGACACTGGTGAAACTCCTGTGGTGAATTTGTGGTTTCCCATCCAATCATCCAAATTACACTTAAATAAAGTCATCGAGGGGCTCTGCTTCACCTAAACTGGATGTTTGTTCCAGGGGAGAGGTAACCTCTGTGAGACATATCTGTTTCTCTAGCCTGTCCTTTTGATGTTACATACTACGTTGTTTCCTAGAGCGAGTGCATCTTATATCATTTGATTTACAAATGTGCAGCATTTCCATTAGAGCAGGATCTGAGATTGCTTTATATGCAAGGCAGAGGTCACTTCTCAGTAGTCTGTAAGACAGAGAGTATAGTGACATGTGCTGAAGACACTGAATTTTCTTTGTAAGAAACCTTTCAGGTCTTTCCAGTTGCTGCAGGTGTCTAGTAAGGTGCATGCCAAAGGTAGTATTTTACTCTTTTATTGGCCTGATGAGTGAGAAGTACAGGGGGGTTACAGCCTCTTTTGTTCTGGATGCAATGCCCTTACTACTGAGGTGGGTGACGTAGGAAGCTATGGTGGTCAAAGGAAAGGTTGCTGTCAATCTGTGTGACCAAGTCTCTCAACACTGATTGTGTGCTTAGGGTGATGTTATTAATGTGGTAATCTACAGGGACATCACCCTTGCTGAAGGGATGATATGCATTTTTTCCATTGAGTTTTAGCCCCTGACTTTGTTTGTCTGTGTAAGTCTCTCTTGTAGGATGTTGACATTGTTTGGAGACTCAATGACTATACCCAGTTTGCAATCATCAGAAAACTTTGTCAGCCATAGACCTTTTGTTTTAGCCTGTACATCTGAGAAGTAGATTCAAAACAATATGGGCCACAGCAGCAATCCCTGTGGAACAACACTGGTTACGGGTCTGCTGGTGGAGGTAGAGTCACCTATTTTGGCTGTGTGCATTCTATCGGTGAGCCAGTTTGCAACCCACCTGACAATATACAAGTTGATCTCCAGCTGGGTGAATTTATTAATGATGCCTGAGTGGAGAATAATGGCAAAGGCCTTGGCCAGGTCCAGGTAGGCCTTAGGCATGGATTTGCCTTCATGTAGGGCTTTGGTGACTGTCTCAAAGAAGCCCACCAAGTTTAAGAGTCAAGATCTCACTTTAATGAATCTAAACTAGGTCAGGTCAATCATTTGTAGGTCTCCTATATCTTTGCTGATAATGTCCTTGATTATTCTTTCCACAGCTTTGCAGATTAAGCTGGTCAGGCTTATGGGTCTGTAGTTCCCAGGGTATGTGGAGGCACCTCCTTTATGTAATGGAATAACAGTTGCTGTTTTCCATTCAGCAGGTACCAAAACCAGTGCTTAGACTGTGGTTAAAAAGAGCACCCAGCGGTGCAGCTAGTGCCTGTTTTAATCCATTTAAAATGCAGCTTGGGATATTATCAGGTCCCATAGAGGCTGTATTTTTGGCTTTGAAAAGAGCATTTATGACCTGCTCCTTGGAGATATTAGGTGGAGGACAGGTGATAGGAATGCTTTGAGAGATATGGGGTGGGGTGGTGGGAAAAGTTTTCACTGAACCTGTTAGGCAGCAGGTTGGTTATTTCTGCAGGTTCAGTATATGTGGTGCCATTAACAACCAGTTTTGCGCAGATCTGTGTTTTTCCTTTAAGGTTTCTGACATAGCTAAAGAAGGCCTTATAGCTTTCCTTAGTGAAGGAGCATTTATATCACATCATCAAAATTTCAAAATATCGAATCTGATATGGTCAACCCCATATCATCGATATTTTGAAATTTCGAACATAAGAAAATAAAACAACTAAACATTGCAAGCAGGGGGGCAAGCCCCTTTGCACCCCCCACACCTCTGCTACTTAAATATACCAACTCCAAGATCGCACTACATTGCAGGAAACAGAAATCTCCCCTTAAGGAGATTTCTATTAAAACATTTGATGTCTTTCACTTTCACTGATATGGTGCCGACCATATTAGCTTCGATATTTTCAGTCTTCGACGAAGCAATATAGACCCGTGAAGGCAGTTAATTTGGATTCACAGTTAGCTTTAAAATGTCTTATGAGGTGTCTCATTTGCTAGTTTAAGCCAAGAGGGGAATGCTTCCAGTTCAGAGACTATTTTGTCTTCCTCTTGGACATCAATTTTTTCTCTTATTGTATAACCTGTTAATGGTGGATGTACACCAGGCAGGCTTGTTCCTTCTTGAGGATCTTGTTTTGATCCCATCAGGTACGACTGAGTCAATACATTTGTACAGATGATTATACACGGCATTGGTGCAAATCCCAGTATAGGTGTCCATCCCATCAGTGAGGTATGGGGCTATGACGCTATTAATGCTATCACGTATTAGGTTGTAATTGGCTTTGGAGAAGTTTTTTACTCTAGTTGCTGCTATGGGGGGGGGGGTGTCAAATGTTATTGTTAATTCTAATGAAACTGATTTATGATCAGAGATTACTAGGGAGGGTCGCACACATGGGGCGGTGCAATGATCATCCATGTTACTAAGCACCAGATGGAGAATGTTTGGGCCTCTTGTAGTGGTGTCAAACAACTGGTTCAGGGCAGTGGAGTTGATGAAGTCCAAGAACCTTTGGGAAAGTGTGTTTATACATGTATAATTTACCCACTCTATGGATGGGTAGTTAAAGTCACCTAAAACCAGGGTGTTTGGTTGCATCTTGAGTGATTCAAGTAGATCCAAGTATGCAGTGTGGGCATCCTGGTTCACAGAGAGGGTTTTGTAACTAGCAATAACTTGGAGAGGGATCTTACCTACAGTCAATTGGACCTGAATTAGTTCAAGGGACTTGTTTTGTTTAACCAATCTAGAGGTGTATTTATCTTTGATGAATATTGATACTCCACCTCCTTTAGTTCTTGCACTTTCAGTTTGTAGTCTGAATGTGTGGAAGGCGTTATAACCCGGTATGGCCAGGGTGCTTTCCATGACCTTAAACCAAGTCTCTGTGATTGCAGGTCACAGGTCAGGTGAGGGCTACTTCGAGTGAGTGCAGTTTAAGGTGTAGCAGCATAACCTTGAGGTTGTTTATGAAGATATTTTTACATTGGGAATTTTATTGTTGTGACATTGCCTAAAAAGGCACTATGGGGGAGGCAACAGCCTTAGCCAGTAACCAAAATCCCAGAGGTGACAGATGACCATCTTTGGCAAAGTAGCATGGTCCATCTACCATGTCATCCCAGGCTGACAGGTACTGTATCCACTTAGAATGAAACCAGAAACTAAGCCAATTGTTGAAGTCAATCATTTGTGGTTTATATTGTGGTATTATCTTAGGTGAAGGTAGTTTGCTCCTCAAGGTTAGGGAAATACCTGCCTGAGACATATATTCAGAGATCTCAGTCATGTCTCTGGTGTTTAGTTAAACTTCTGGTGAGTACCTTCACATATGATGGTCTATGTGTTGACAGCATTGTTTGTGCAGGAGGTGCAGTATGTGGGCTGACAACCTGTTCAGTGTCAATGTTCTGAGAATGAGAGAGCAAGGATTCCAAATAATTAGTGTATATGCATCTCTCACAAATTGAGCTTGAGTGGTTTAGGAGTGGTGGGTTGTCAGTGTACATGAGGCAATTACTACACTGCATCAGGATACCCATGTCAATCAGGCTGACAGGAAATATGGAGAAGAACTGACAATAAATAATACTAGGTGTAAATTTGCTTACTTTAATGAGGAAGGATGTGCTTTAATTGGGGCTTAATGATGGGTTATACTATTGGGGCTCTCAATGGGTATTAGACTATTAGGGATTAGGAGATTTCAGTTAAAGTGGAAAATCCTGTAGAAAGCCCAGATGAGGTGGTCTCCAAGCTGTTAAGTGCAATTTAAGGGACTCCTCTGTTAGAACCTAGGCACCTTCTAAGGGAAAATAAATCTACTTTAGCTTTTGTGTCTATAATTGCCTATGGTTACCTCCACTGCGCAGTGCTGCTCAAAGGTGCTCCATGCTCAAACAGATGCCTTGGATTGCTCAGATGAAGATAGTAGAGCAGTGGGTGGTCACCAAACTCTTTGGAGCTGTGTTAAAACAGGTGCAAACCCACACAAATGCAAGGCTTATGAAGCAACTGTGAGAACCCTTTTTTAAAAAAGTTAAGCAATTTTTCAAACAAGCTGGCCAATGGTAATGTTCAATACTGAAACTTATTCCAATAATCTCCAACTCAGATGGGTCCTTTGCTACACCTTTCTGCCAAAAGGGTGCAAGGGGCACTCAATGTAAGACGGCTAGTTTTAGTGCTCAGATAATGCCAAATAGTCTAGATTCAGCAAATCTGAATCTAGCCTATGCTCTAAAATACACAAATACTAGAAAATACAAAGTGCAGGAAAAATAGACTCAAGCAGCAAACAGCTGAAATAATGAAACAGCAAAGCAGTTAAAATGGCTAGAAAACAGTTAAAAGTAGGCAGCAATTCAGTAATACAACAGTTTAAAAGTGCAGTACATTGAATAAAAATACTTATTGTTCATTGTTCTGTAGATTTCAAAGGATGCCTTGGATTTTGTTTGGATTCATTCCATGGATCACAAAGCGGACACCAATCCTAGAGCATCTCTTGCAAACTGATCTGGGTTTGGAATTTTGAGAGATTATGACTTACTGAAAGTAATTTGTTTTAGAATAGTTTCCAAGTGTTACAGGGTATACTGGAGTTGCAGAATTGATTTTTATTTCAAATGAGACCATTTTTCTGATCTGACCTTACTAGAGAGGACATGACACTGAGTGGGGTGAAGCATTTCCCCACATCTATAGGTACCGGGTCCAATATGTCTGTACCTTTAGTGGGCGTATCTCTATCTGATCTAAGTTGTTTGTGTTTACAAAGTCCTGGAATCTCTGTGCCTGTAAATTTAGGGTTGTTTCAGATTCCCAGTATTTAGTGGGGTAACGTCACTCATGAGTATGGCATTTGGTTGAATGGTGACTGTCTCCAGTAGGTCTAAGTATGAGCTATGGGTTTCCTGGGACATAGAGGCTGACCTATAGCTTGCTAGAATATGGTATAGGACTTTGTCTAGGATAACCTCTATGTGGAGAAATTCTAGCATGCCATCTTGTTTAACCAACCTAGAGGTACACTTGTTACTGATGTATATCAAGACCCATCCACCTTTAGCCCATGTCTATGCAGTTGCTGGTCTAAATGTGTGGAAGGCACTGATCTAGTGCACTGTTGGGTGATCTATATGGCTTTAAACCATGTCTTTGTAACTCCATAGATGCCTGACTTCTCTTGGGTGAGCAGAGCTTGGAGGGAATGGAACTTCTTGTTTAAACTGCTGACATTGAGTAGTAGCACCTTTAGATTCCCATGGGTTGATTTTGCTATGTTGGAAGGTTTGTCAATTTGGCATTGCCTAATAAAAAAGCTCCATGGAAAAGGACAATGTCTTAGCCAGTATTTGAACGCCTAGAAGGGATAGGTGCAAACCATGTCAAAGCAACATGGACTGATAACCATATCCTCCCATGCGGACAAATATTATATTCCCTTAGAATGACATTAGAAACTAAGTCAGTTACTGAAGTCAATCATCTTTTGTTTGTATTGTGGCATCATCCTTGCTGAAGATAGAATGCTACTCAATGCTAGGCACATACCAGTTTGTGAAACATAGTCTGAGAGCTCCCTAATGTCTCTCTTCATATAGTCTAGGGAAGTACTGCTCAGGTCATTTACACCTACATGGACTATGATACTGGTATGTGTTGTGCAATGACTTGTGTGCACACGTGCACTACAGTATGTGTTGGGCAATGACTTGTGTGTATACGTGTGGTACGTTATGTGTTGTGCAATGACTTGTGTGCATACGTGCGGTTCGGTATGTGTTGTGCAATGACTTGTGTACATATGTTCGGTACGGTATGTGTTGTGCAATGACTTATGTGCATACTTGCGGTACGGTATGTGTTCTGCAATGATTTGTGTGCATACGTGTGATACGGTATGTGTTGTGCAATGACTTACGTGCATACGTGCGGCACGGTATGTGTTGTGCAATGACTTATGTGCATACATGCGGCACGGTATGTGTTGTGCAATGACTTGTGTGTATACATGCGGTACAGTATGTGTTGTGCAATGACTTGTGTGCATACGTATGGTACGGTATGTGTTGTGCCATGACTTGCGTGCATACATGCGGTACGGTATGTGTTGTGCAATGACTTGCGTGCATACGTGCGGTATGGTATGTGTTGTGCAGTGACGTGTGCATACGTATCTTTGTCAGATCCTGGCACCTGATAAGCAAGTGACCATTATTTTGACTTTGTCCAGCCTGGTGAGTGGGGCACAATGGAGTGCCCTATAACTAGAATCCTGGGTAGTGTTTTGGCTTGCCTTTTGGGCTTTTTAGTTGAGACTCCACTGGGTGCGGCTGCATATGTAGTGTTAAGTGATTTTGCTGAGTGTTTTTTTGATTTGCTGAGGATAATTTTTGCAGGTGAAGTGTCTTGGAGGTCTTTGGGGTTTGGGGAGATTACATTTAATTGCCTCAGTGTGTTTCTGAAAACCTGATTTTTATGTTGTGTGCTTATACGCAAGAGATTTGCCTCCATTGACATTATGTATGTGCATCTCTGGCATTCTCTGTCTGTTTCTTTAAAGATTAAGTGGTTGTCAGTGAACATGAGACAATTATTACATTGTCTCATGATGCATGTACACCAAACTAGCTGTGGTGCATATCCTTAATGTCAGGACCTTTATTAAGTGAGCTATAAAGGTGTGGCACATGAGAGATTAAAATAGGGCAACTAAGGGTCCTTTTGGGATTAGAGACTAGACCAGGTAATATAATACTAAACTGAAAAGGCAGTGTTCCTCAATGAGCAAACTAGTTCCTCTATGCTTCTCAACATGCATAGTAGTTTCTTTATAAAATCAAAGCTGCAGTTTCAGAGGTAGTTCTACATGACAAATGTTACCTTCTAGGTGTCTACTAGTATACAGGGCACTGTGTGCCATTGCTGAGCAATGAGCAGCTCTGCACAAACATAATAAATGTATGCAGGTACTGAAAACACAGAATAATGGCAAATGAGCCCTTTGGCCAATAAACAACTACACTCAAAGTCCTTCCTATGTATATCCCAATTTAGATAGACCGCCTAAATGTAAATACACACACAAAATGAATGTACTAAGTGCAATGCTATCCCAGTAATTTAAACAGTTAGCTAGTTACTGCTAATAAGGTGATTTGAAGCAAGGTAAACCAACAGCAAGGTGAAATAAGGTGCTACACGTCTACAGCAAAGCCAAGCAGTTTGAAATGCAGAAAAAGCAGTAAAATAATTTAGCAAGTCAACAGCAGATAGCCAAATAAATTCAAAATAAGTGCATTGTTTTGTAAAAGAGTGCTTAGCTCTGACGTGAATGCATTAAATGCAAGAAAATTTCTTTTAAACCCAAGAAAAGACATCAAGCATTGCTGAGCTCTGTGGAAATGAGCCAAAACATATTTTTTGGAAATGTATGAAATGCAAATGATTGTTAAATGCATACATTCCATACACAATACCAACAATGTGATCAAATTCAGTACTGTCTGGTGTGGGCAACTTAAACATCAAAATTCTCTTTAGAAGCCTATTATTAACAAACCTATTAATGATCAGTTATAAACAGTTTTGGTAAGGTTGACTCCAATGAGAAAGATACCAAACATATGTCCACAGCACGTACATATGAATTATTTACATCTAATACTGCTGCTTGGACTGAGAATCCATTCATGGGCACAGCAAATGCCAAAGACAGAATTATACTGCTACATAACATGCCTTCATGGGAGGTGGGACTTACTTATGAATTCATTCTAACTCTGACAGATTCTCCATAAAACAAATACATCCTTTTTCCTAGGCTGTTTTGCACTAATACATCACAAGCAATGCCCTCAAACAAACTCCTGCTGTTCTTTCCCTCATCATCTGGGTGCAATACCTGCTTATCAACAAGAGCACCTTGATAGTCAGCTATAACACTCAACTATCCGTGACTTTGTAGAATGCCTCTAATTTTGACTTGTATTTTTGCCCTGTACCTCACATCATTTTTGATTTTCTGGTAAATTACTAAGGATAATAATCGGACAGTAATGCCAGACATTTGGATTTCATACCTTACTCTTCAGAAAATGCGTGCTTATTCAAAACCTGTTGTTATATTCATTTGTCTTTGTTCCTGACGCATGAGTAAAGACTTTTATTTATGTATTTAATTTATTTATTTATTTTTATTGACATTTGATTACCAGGAAAGTCTGACTGGGTAGGAGCCCATTTTCAGTGGAGGACTGGGGAGAAAAACTCCAAAGTATTGCAAAGTATTTTAAGAACAATAACATTACACTCTTCAAAAATAATACAAAAACATCTACAGTTTAAATAATGATACAAAATGTTGACAGAATTTGAAAATATTTTCTAGGAATAGACAGAAGTTATTTTACAAAGTTTTAATATTTGGAGAAATTTTAGCCAGTTTACAGGGAAATTAAAGGTAAGTTAATAGGTCCATCCATCCATCCATCCATCCATCCATCCATCCATCCATCCATCCATCCATTCATCCAAGTTTATAGAAGGTTACTAGGCTAACAGCCCTAGATCCCTTACTAGCCTAGCCTTTACTCCTTGTTTGTGTGTATCTGTAGCATTTGATCCTTGTTTCTCTGTATCCATAGCATTTGCTCCTTGTTTCTGTGTATCTGTAGCATTTGCTTCTTGTTTGTGTGTATCTGTAGCATTTGTTCCTTGTGTGTATCTGTAGCATCTGTTCCTTGTTTGTATCTCTGTGTGTATCTGTAGCATTTGCTTCTTGTTTGTGTGTATCTGTAGCATTTGTTCCTTGTGTGTATCTGTAGCATCTGTTCCATGCTTATATGTATCTGTAGCATTTGTTCCGTTTGTGTGTATCTGTAGCATCTATTCCTTATTTGTGTGTATCTGTAGCATCTGTTCCTTGTTTGTATCTGTAGCATTTGCTCCTTGTCTGTGTGTATCCATAGCATTTGTTCCTTGTTTGTATCTGTAGCATTTGCTCCTTGTCTGTGTGTATCCATAGCATTTGTTCCTTGTTTGTGTGTATCTGTAGTATCTGTTCCTTGTTTGTGTATATCTGTAGCATCTGTTCCATGTTTATATATATCTGTAGCATTTGTTCCATGTTTGTGTGTATCTGTAGCATTTGCTCCTTGTTTGTGTGTATCTGTAGCATTTGCTCCTTATTTGTGTGTATCTGTAGCATCTGTTCCATGTTTGTGTGTATCTGTAGCATTTTTCCTTGTTTGTGTGTATCTGTAGCATCTGTTTCTTGTTTGTATGCATCTGTAGCATTTGTTTCATGTTTGTGTGTATCTGTAGCATTTGTTCCTTGTTTGTGTGTATCTGTAGCATCTGTTCCTTGTTTATATGTATCTGTAGCATTTGTTTCATGTTTGTGTATATCTGTAGCATCTGTTCCGTGTTTGTGTGTATCTGTAGCATTTGTTTCATGTGTGTATCTGTAGCATGTGTTCCTTGTTTGTGTGTATCTGTAGCATTTGCTACTTGTTTGTGTGTATCTGTAGCATTTATTTGTTTGAACACTTACTAGCATTGTTCCTGTGCAGCACATGACTCTCTGGATTTATTACCAGCTCTGTGAAGCCATCTGTGCAGAATCTGCATATGGCAACTTTTTTTTTGGAGGGGGGGTTGTTTTTTAGGTGTGAAGCAGAGTACAATGGCATAACTATAGCTAATCTCCTTTTCATGTGAGGCCAACTGCACTTGAAACTATAATATCTGGCTATCAGTCAAAACATAAATACCCAGGCAGTTTCAAAATTCCTCCAACCTGTACAGTTTAATATCCCTAAGTCCATACCATCAGGTCTGAGTCAAATTATGCAAGGAAAATGACATGGAAACCCAGAGATACACAAATGAGCTGTATATGTGCCAGTTTTATGAAATACATTCAGTCAGGCAGACATTATATGTACAGCACAGCATCACTATCTGACATTGTTATTTTATGGAGTAACAATGCTGTACTGGGTCCACTAATATAATACTCACCAGGATAGTGGTGGCACACAGATAGGTTCATAGATTCACAGGTGCTTACTAGACTAATGACCACAAGGGCCTTTTTAAGCCTAGCCATGCATCCCAAATCTCTGACAAGTTCTGATACCCTTAATAAGTGTAAGCAGGTGATTGGGAGAAGAAACATTTACAAGCAGTGGCCTAGAAGATGAACCACTTACAGGCTACCTGTGTCCATTAGAGACACAGGTAACAAATCAGGGATGAACTTCCTGTTCTCCCTTCAATTGTCCAAGTTACAATTGAATTGGATTAGAGAGGAACTCTGCTTCACATGAATATGGAGCCTGTTCCAGAGAAAGGGTAGTCTCTGGGATACATACCTATCTGTCCATCAGGTTCTATTTATATCACAGACAAGGTTTAAGTATTTAGAATGGGTAATTCTGGTGCTGTTTCTTTTGCAGATAAACAGGAGGTCTATCAGGGTGGTGTCTGACAATGCCTTGTATGCCAGCCATAGATCGCCTATTAGCAGTAGGAGACAGAATACAGGAATAGGGCCTCAAGGTGGTCTGCATAGGACATGTTATTTACACCCTGTATTCTTTTAGTGATAACCCTCTGTGGACATTCGAGTTGTTGGATATGCCTGGTTAGGTACATACCAAAGGTCTGATGAATGCCGAATACAGTGGACTTCCTTGGATGTGTATATGTTGCACATCATAGAATGATTTCCTCACTACTGTAAACATGTGACAGTCAAAGGCTAAATTACTGTCTATGCATATCCCCAAGTCCCTGACTACTGGGTCAATTAATTCTTCAATGTTTTCATGTTCTCCTGAGTGACTCAGTGTATAATGCAAACCTTTTGAACACTACATCCTTAAGTCACGCATTTTAGAATTTGTGCTCTTCTATCCTTCCATGTTGTAATCATTCTTCTCCAAAACTTCAGGCCTGCTGCTCTTCAAATATTTTTTGAAATATGGATTTTTGAGTCACTGGACATGTGATTCCTAAACTGACCCATCTCATACAGTTTATCAAAACAGGAAAACGGTCTCATCTTTATCTGTTGTTTTGTTTTGTTTCTGGCTTTTATTTAGAAGAACAGTTGACTAATCATCTCTTAAAGCTCCCTACCATGTTTAGAACTCTGCATGAAATAATACCATCAGGTAATTTATCCTGATCTCTGCAAAGGTCATTACTACATTGATGCTTTGATCTGATCAGCAGCCACTTAAGATGACCAGTGACAAGTTTTATTTTGTCTGGACTTTAAAGCGTACTCTTACTTATAGATTTAGGACCACATTCTGGAAAGCTGAATTCATAGTGAAGTTGTCTGTTATATACTGCTTTTACATGTCACAAGGCATCTTTAGTATTAGTAAAGAAAAAAGTATTATGAAATCACAAATAGAGCTTTCCTTCATTATATTAATAGCACAATACAATAGAAGTGACATTTTCCGGAATGTGAAAGAACTCAGCTCTGCCTTGCCTTTCACTTTGTTAATTGTTTGTGTGTGTCGGCTTTTCCCGGTTAGTGGATGCCACAGCGGAACTCCGATCCGCTAATGATTGGTAATTGATTTTTACATGCCGAGTTACCAGCCCTGATGCACAACCTTCAACGAAGGTACGCCCATCCACGCATGTCTCCACGCAGAAGATGCTCTAGCTGAGAATCTAACCGGACAGCGTCTTACTGTGAGGTGACAACGCTACCGCAGCACCACCACCGCGGGTCCCCTTTCACTATTTTCTTATCCTGTCATAGTATACACTGTCATGCCCTGCTGTTGAATAAGACAATGCTACAGCAAAAATAAACAAAACATAAAGGACAGAGTAAGTCATTATTTTCAGAATGTTAATATAATGCTAGCAAACAACATTCTGCAGTTTCAAAGATCATTATTGTAACAGTTTTTTTCATTTTAATAGATATTTCTCTGTTTTTAAAATCACAGAGTTCCACTTGAATAATGTATCCATCATTAAACAAATCCTTTTATATTGTTTGTTATCATGGCTATGTTTTAGTCATTGTTTTATTACTGAAGAAATATAATAAAGGGACACTGAAGGTTATACAAATGTATTTAGTGTTCAAAAAAATGAAATTCTACAAATCTTTCAGATAACAAAATCCATTATGGTTTGCTTCTGTTAATTTCATTCATACCAAAGCATTCACAGTTATGTTTGTTTCAGGCAGTTTATAATTAAACATTTAAATATTCCCATAATTGTTACTTGTCTAAAGTGTAAGTGACCAGATTTCATACCTGCAGCATATTTTATCAAAACCAATATTGTAATTTAATAACACGTTCTTTTATATTATGTAGAAATGATAGAAACTGGCTAATGCTACCCTTTTTCTAATACATTTTGGAGATAGTAATTAAACCTTTATAAGTGCTTTTACAGTTTTGTTTTTCCCTAAAGCTACATGTACATTTTAAGCAACACATTAAGCAAACTTAATGCACTCTGGGAACATCACAATATGAAGTCTACTTTACAGTCATAAATAATGAAGCAAAAAGATTTATCATTTAAAATTTTCTCCTGCTTTTGAATTTTGCTTGCCATAACTCCCATAAGCCTTTTCAGAGCAGGTAAGTACAGAATATTCCATAAATGATGTTGATCTATAAAAAAAAAACTGTAGCTATAACTAAAATCTGTTGCTTTGCTGCCCTCTAGCCACAATTTAAAAAATAATCTGTCATTTCTGTTTGGTCTTTGCATTCATTTTTATTTACTTATGCCGGATTGGCTACCATGCAACACTACCTCTAATCCATATTCTCTGTCAAATTTTCATTTCTTTACTAGTATGAATACTGTTCTAATGATTACAAAAGTTACATTATTATGCATATTACATGAACAATATAAAAGCATATGGCCTGCTTCCACTGCATCCCAGTATTCCTGGGCATTAGAAGTCTGTAACACGTTAAACTATGAGTTCTGCATGCTGATACCCACTACTGCATGTTTTAACTTGACATCCTGACAGATATGTTTTAGCAGACATGCAAACTGTTAGTTGCTTTCATACATATTGTAAAACCTATGCCTTTCAGCTGTGCAGACCTGTTCTAAGCAGCATAGGAAAGGAAAAGTGAAAAAAAAGGAAGTGAAAACTAACATTTTATAATGAAATTGATCAATAGAGGAGGCAAAAAATAGGACTATTTTTATGGGCCTTTATTATTTTGACTTTAATGTATAAAAGTACACATATAGTAGAAGCCACCAAATACATACCTAAGCTTTCCACAAGTCAGTAAAACATGTACCAAATCAGTAGGATCACTGCTTTGAAAGAAACACGGGAGGTCCCTAACTTAGAATAAACAGAAAAAGAGGTGCATGGATTAAGGAGTCAAACTACAGAACTGGGCAAGGAACATCAAGAAGTTGTACAATGGGGCTGTAACTAATTTACAAGACATGACAACAAGAACAATAATGGTCGCTCTTATCACAACCTCTATCAGTGTTTAAAACCTTAGATCATCAGATAATCGATGTGCAAAAAGACTTGCCATTTACTGGTTAGATATACATGTAATCTGAGGACTGCAGCATACTAACAGGATTTTGTATGTCCTGTGGCAGTGCCCTGATGTCAGCTGTCTAATTTATGGGAATCATGGATTACTGTCTTTTGCCATCTTTGTAAATTATGAACTGTTGAAGCTGTACCTTTTTTTCAAAATCAGACATTTATCTGGCAGCGAATTTAGTTTACTATTGATAAATGGCTTTACTGCACAGAACATGGTGCAATTTCAGTGTATATAAGACATCAAAAAATCATTCTAGAATATGCTAGAAGTACATCTGAAGATGTTCCTGTCAGGAATGCAAGTTTAGTCTAGCAATATATGACTCAAATTTTGTTAACAGGTTAATTCAATCTTAATTATCCAGAGTCTGGTTAATAGTTGGAATGGATCCCTAAGTCTGGATATAATTAAAGTCCCTAAATTTAATATGGCTTCAATCTTTGATGTTAGCCATAAGTGCTCCTCTTATTTCCCACAATGTGCCCATAATTGATTCCTTCTGTAATTCATATGAAGTTACATGCATTAATAGCATATCTAAGTGCAAGCATAACTCTCAACTATCCATATTTTCATAGGATGTCCACATTTTTGCCTCATATATTTGATCTGTTCTTCATAAATGTTGTAGTTTTGTGGCAAATCACTGAGAACTGAACTCACTAAATAATGACATACATTTGAGTTTCAGACTTCGTAATCTGCAGAAGATGTATATTAATACAAATCCTGTTATTCTAGCAACTTTCTAAGTTTATAAGATAATATTTAAGATCTGTCCCTATTTGTGGGCCTTTGCCCCCCCCCCCCCCATTTTTTAGGCTTTGTAAAGGATCTCTTGTGTTAAGAGATTGAAAAGTATGAATGTGACTGCAAATTCTTTTTTATTAGGTCTGTTGCTACAAACTGTCTGGGTATCTTCTTCCACATTGCTCCTGTTTCTGCCTGCAGATCCTAGTATGTCAGAACTTTGTGTCTCTCCATACGTAAGGCAATGTAATCACTGTGTGCAGCAGTTTCAATGATCAATGCCATTTCTGTCTTTGTTTCATGGCCTACTATATCTAGTTGGTAACGGGTGATCCCATGTGATATAAACTTTATCATTTTCTATAATGCTTTGTCGTTCATGTTTCCAGTGGTTATCAACTAAATGTATATTGTAGTGTTTACACAATCTGCGCAACAGTCTTGCTTCCTTACTGTGACTTTCAGTATACAGGCCCTCTGCCATGACTGTATCACATCCAGCAATAAGATGTGTGACTTTTCCAGTTCTTCTTTACAGAATTTGCATTTATCTTTTGCACAAGTTTAAAGGACTTTGTAAACCAACATATATGTAGGCCGCTATCCTGGACCACCATTATTCACCTTTCATCTTTCATTTCAGTTTACCTCACCTTAATCACTTGTGTCAAATCTTGGTCAACATGAGGTTATTGCAGGAGATCTCTGTACTCGCCACTACATTTATTGAATTTTTCCTTATATTCTTTCTTTTGTTTCTTGGCACATTCAGTTGCTTTCTGATTTTTGTTAAATTCTAGTTTGATTTTCATTCCCACTTCACACTGAAATGCTTCTGCTAAACTAAGAAAGGATGTCATCTTAAACGTCTTTTCCTTGTTTTATAACTTTCACCATGTTTGGATCGGACAAGGTCAGCAGATATCTATGCAATCCCACAGTTATAGCTCTATACATGTAATTATTTTTGAGAAGGCCCACACTGCCTTCAGAGTGGAGAATATATATAATCTTGGCATACACTGATTTTTATATATAATTTAATAAGCGTGAAGCATTTTCTTGTTTTCCTGTTCAGCTAATCCAGTACTTTTTGGGGCCAGTCAATCACCCCAAAACTGTAAGTTAGAACAGGAAGGGCAAACTAGTGTATAACTTGGATTTTATTCCTAGATGTTTAGGCAGTTTTCAATATTAGTTTTAGTCTTCTAAAGCATTCTTAACTGAGTTTTTTTCTCATTTGTTCATGTTCCTTCACCTATTCCCAAATGCGTATACACTCCCTCCTGCTCAAGTTCTTTTATATCACATTCCTGTCCCAGATTAATATTTTCTTGATGCTGCAGCTTTCCCATTTTAAATGTTTCTTTTGCACATTTATCAAGACCAAATGACATTCTTATAGCATCTGAGAAAGTTTTACCCATTTGTAGTTGTGCTTTCAGCTCGTTATCTGATAAACTATACAATTTCAAGTCATCTGCAAAAAGTAAATCAGATGTCTTTAAACAAGATTGGCTTCTGTAAGCCAAATTATAAATATAATCTAAACTGTTTAGAAAATAGCTTAATATGATAAGGGCAAGACAAAAAAGCAGCAGTGACAGAGAATCATCTTGGAACATCCCTTTTTGAATTTTTATCCTTGGGATAATAATTTGCCCTTTGTCATGGCTCAGCTGCCAAGGGCACTGTTTCATTGTCACTGTAATATAATTAATCAATGTCAGATGTTTCTTATACATCAGTAAGCACTCTTTTATCCATGAATGTGCACTGCTGTCAAATGTTTGTTAATAATCTATCCATGTCATACTTAGATTCTTCCCCATTTTACAATTCTCTATTATGGCTTTATTTAGCAACAAATGATCCTTTGCTCCATATGGTGTCTCTTCAGGATGTGAATATAAGCAATTATACTCAGTCTAATTTAAATATAATATATAAGTAATTCTTACTCAGAGCTCAATGGAAATATTTTAGTCAGAAGTTAAGTAATGCGCCTGGGCCTATGTTTTTTAAACTTAGGAGCTTTTCTTAATTTTGTCTAATTTTCTCTGGCTGTTATCCCATTTCATGTGCTCTACATTAGATCTCCTTACTATTTCTTATAATTATTCAACAGGGTCTTCATAAATACTTCTCCAAAATATGTCTCTCTCTTCCTTTTTTGGTGGTGCTTCTATTTCTTTTGCTTTGTGTCCCAATTCTCTATCAAATATTTTTGGGTCACCATAAATAGCTTATTTTTTCTTATTCTTATTCTTTTATATTTATCTGCACACTTTCTAAGTTTTTCTGCCTGTGCTGATACTTTAGTTTGTTCTTGGCAATAGTATATGATACATCTTCATCTGTTTTGATGCAATGCCTTACCTATATCATACCTAGCTTTCTAAGTATTTTTAATGATTTGTTCTCATTTTTATAATCTTCTAACAGCAATTACTTCTTGTGTTAATTGCTTTATAGTAAAGAAATCCGCCAAGGTTTGCTTTAAATAGGGCACAATTCTCAAATTTAGCGTTACAAACTTTTAATCTTTGCTTTCATCTTAAAAAAAGATGTTTAACAATGTTTCACTTAATTGAATAATTTAATTAAAGAAATGCTTTTATAGGTAGTTAAGGGTTTAAAAGGATTGTGTGTACTTTATCACACTTGTTCTGAAGAAGTGTTTTTGTAAGACGAAAGAGAACATTAAATGTTTTTAATGATAAATTTGGGAATTGTGTCCTGTTTCAAGCAGGCCTTGGTGGATTTATTTACTTTTCGGTTTGTTTTTTTCTGCCTATCCATATTGCTTCCGGGGAGGGCATTATTTGCTCCCTTCCTTTCCTTTGTTACTCTTATGCTTTTGTGATAAGAATTTAGCCATTATTAGTTGAGCTGCACAGTAACATATTCTATTTATTTCTGTTATATCACATGAATTTCTGTTAATAGTCCTGATTATGACTTTCATCTGTTTTATCAGTCTTCTAACATTTTCAGCCTTATTTACTTCCTGTAATATATTCCTTTTATCTGTCTTAATATTTCTATCCATCTATAATAAATAAATCAGGTCATCCCTTATGTCATTTTCTTCTGGACCAAGGGCATTTTCTTTTTTCTGCAAGTAATCAACAGAAAATTCCATAAAATATTCCTGTTCCATATCCTCTTCAGATGCATCCTGCTTCATTTGCTGTTCCTTCATATGGGAACCCTTTGGCCCATCATTGTGCAACATTATGTGTGCTGGAGTTGGTACTTTTCCCTGCTCCTTCCCTTGTCGTGCACCTTTAAATGAACTTATGTGCTGTTCTCCTGCAGAAGGCTCCAGAGCATCACCATGTTGCAAATCTTCTTCAGATGCCTCCTGCACTACCTGTTGCTCTTTAAATCTGGAGTCCCATAATTTTATTATGCTGCAACACTGCCTGTGTTATATTCTCTGCCCTAAATCCTTCACTTCACAGATAATCTATAATTTCTATTTCTATTTATATAACATAGGTTCATAGGTGCATACGTGTGTACTAGGCTAATGGCCCTGCAGCCTTCATAAGCCTAGCCCATAAAAAGTACCCTTGCATCGTGCCGCCCAACTTTAGCTCATAAATTAGAAAACAGTATATATGTACGTGTATATATATATATATATATATATATATATATATATATATATATATGTGTGTGTGTGTGTGTATATATATATGTATATATATATATATATATATATATATATATATATATATATATATATATATATATATAAAAGCTCAGCTCCAACCATTTATTTCATAATTCCACCACAGAAATCTGGTACCTACGCCATTCACCTTAAGGGATCTAAATAACATTTCAAAAGCCCTTCTTTATATACATGTGCAACCCATTTATAAAACCATTTAATCAATTCTACAATAAATAAATACTTTTTGTTTTTAATAAAACCATCAGAATACAATTTCAAAATCTTATACAGTCTTATAGAAGTATTCAATAAGAAACATTTACTTTCTGATTCAAACCTATAGGAGTCAATGTGTTATAATTTAATATTAATTTACTTTTTTAACTCCAATAATTTACTTAAATAATCACCACTCCTTGGTAAGAAGGATTTTGCTAACATTGAAAAGAAAAAACAAATTCCAAACCCCCATGTGTCTCCATAACGTACTCCGCTACAGGACTTTTGGTTTTACAACTCCTAATGTCCAACAAATGTTGTAATGTATGAATTTTTACCTTGTGTTTGGTTTGACCCACAGACCACTTTGGCTTCAAACAATTGCACCCTATCATACACACAGCCCCCACTGAGTTACAATTGAAGAAGTCCTTAGCAGTATATTTTCTTCCATTAATTTTACTACAAGTAAGATTCTTTGCCTTAGGGCACACACTACAGTGCCCACATGAAAACATTCTAAATGGTCCACTCAAAGTGCATTTAGGGTCATACACATAATTTAACATTTCCTTCAGATTGTTACCTCTTTTATATGAAAAGGTAATATGTCAGGGAAATAAACTTCCAATAGTTTCATCTTCACTAACAATATACCATAATCCCTCACAATATTCTCCAACTTCTCCGAAAAAGAGAAACACATCCAACCTAATGCTGGTCCCCATTTGCTAATGTACCTTGCATGAGTTTTAGGCTACATTTTAGAATGATGCTATGAATCTAAAATCATTCACATTATTGTTTATGTAAAGAAAACATATATTTATTTCACAGAAGGTTTATGCACTATAACTATAACTATGTTTTAACATTGTGTATAACATGTCTTCATGACAAGGTTTTAATTCCATCTTGAGTCGCCATCATAATTGTAATTACACTGGAGATAAATCACTTGAATGTGAAGAAAATTCAAAGTGAAAAGAAGATTAGAAAAAAAAAGCATTTTTGCAACAGGGCAATCCCCCCAGCATCCCCTGATGCATAGCTCAACACTGTCACTAGTTTTGCAGAACATCCCTGATTTTGTCTCATATTTTTTGTATTATCCCTCATAATATTTTTGATTTTCTGGTAAATCAGTGAAGATTATAGTTAGTTGACAATGCCAGTCATTAGAGCTTCATACTTCTTATTCTTCAGAAAATGTACATTAATCATTTGCAAAACATATTATTGTATTATTTATTAATGTAATTGTTTATATTTGTTAACTGGGATAGTCCAACTGATCCTTTTCAGCAGAGTCCCAGAGAGTAAAATGCTGGAAAAAGCTGCAATAAAACAAGACATTAAAGTATAAGCAATCCCTGAGTAGATATATTGTGTAGGTGATTATATATGAGGCTTTAACATACAGAATAAACAAAGGTGGAATTGTTATAAGATGAAACATCTTAGTGGTATGAGCTGTGTTATTTTGTGTGTGCATTGAACATACAGAATTAATACAGTAGGTACATGCAGACAACATTCTTAAATCTTGTGAAAATACGTGCTAAGTATTTTGCATGTGTTAAATAGGTATGGGGAATAATAGGTAGGAAGGCAATGTGTAAGGAGTAAGAGATTAGATGAGTAAAAGGTACAGGCCAAGAGTCTGATGGTTAGTAATATACAGATTAGTGTTAGGAGTTAGGATTAGTGTTTAGTTGGTTAAAGTGTCAACTAATTAACTAGAGGAAATGATTTTTATGTGATGTGTTGTTTGCTGTGATCAGCTGTTGTGAGAGGAGCATTTACTCAATAGGGGTGTTAATAAATTATCATTAAAGAATTATTTGATTTTAGCAGGAACTGGTTTTAGATCAAAAAGAAGAGGCACTCTCATTCTGTGGAAATATTCCCCAGTTATGCCTAATCCAATGGATATGTATGTTGATAAAAATAGTATGTTAAGCATTGTTGTAATTGAATGGAATAGGAAAATATATACTTTGGTAAACTCTTATTAGATTCCAGGGGTTGGAGCTAAAGATGCAAAAAATTGTCTAGGCAGTACAGCATATTATATGAAATATGATATCATAATGGCTGGTGATTTTAACTATATCTTACCTGATGAAGACACCCCTGCTAATATGAAACCTAGAATCACATCAGCAGCCAAACATTTACCAAATTTTGTAAATCTTTTGAACTTAAAGGATATACATGAATTAAGAAAAGTAAATTCACTTCAATATAGCCATTATTCTTATAGATATGGAACACAAAAAATATTGATAATGTTTTGTTATAGGCAATTTGATGTCAAATATCAGAGAAGTTTCAATAGTGTCATGTCCATTATCAGATCACAGTGCTATTGTATTCAACATTATTTTATAACACTAATAACTTAATACATCATAGAAGACTACCGGCATAATTTGTTAAATAACAGGATTTAAATAGTAGTATGTAAATGAGATCAAGTATTTCACAGAAATAAATTTAAATGGTAAAGTACATGATATTATTCTTTGGGACTCACTAAATGCTTACTTAAATGGTAGAATTACATGCTGGTATATAAGTAAAACAAAAGAATGTTATAAAGAATTAAATACATTCCAGATGAAAATAGATAAACTAAAGTTAGACCTAAAGCCAAATGACACTGTCAGTCAGAACTAAAAATAATACAAATTACACTGAAATTCTAAATCATAAAATATCAATAAACTTGGAAAAACTTAAACTTTAGATGTATTCAGTGAACCCATCAAGCTTAGAGAAACTTGCTATTACATCTAAGAAAATAAATGGACTAAATCACATTAAAGAAATTACAATACAAATAAAAAAGAAAGGAAAACATATATTAAGGGTATTATTGAGAGCTTTAGAGCATTTTATGAAAATATAAATAAAAATTCAAATAGCTTAGTCAATGATGAGATAGTAGAAACTTTTCTAAAGGAAAATATAAAAAATAAATTAACAAATGATCAATTAAAATTGGTAGGTCATTTACTTTAATGAAATAAAAGTTCAAATTAAAAAGCTAAAAAAGGCTCCTCCTGATTTAGATGGTCTTATACCTGAACTATATAAACTATTACCAGATAATGCACTCTTTATACTAATTTAAGTTAAACTCATTTTATAATAAAAACTACTTTGGAGGTTCCCTCATCATGGAAAGATTCCCTCATCTCACATATTCTAAACCAATATAAAGACTCTGCAAATATTCTTCCTATAGACCCATTTCATTCCTAAATGTTGACTATAAGATGTTCATGTCTATTTTAGACAACAGGCTTAATCTACTAAAACCAAACTTAATTAAAAATGAAGAAACAAGTTTTATTTTGACTAGACAGGTACAAGATAATATAAGGATGCACACACTAATAGACTATGCAAATATAAATAAAAAATAACTTTCTATCATTAGTTTGATTTAGACAAAACCTTTGACTTAGTGCATTGGCCTTATTTATTTAAAGCACTTAAAGAATACAAATTCTCACATGAGTTACTAGCACTAGTTTCAAAGTTCTACATTAATTCTTGTGCATAAGGTAAATAGGCTCCTTTCTTACTATTTCATTTAAACTACAAAGAGCTACTTAACAAGGTTGCCCACAATCTCCACTACTTTTTCACTAGTAATATAACCTTTTGTTAACTTTACAAAGTCAAACAAAAATATTTACGGTATAAAAATAAAAGATGATTTGGAACTAAAGATTCAACTCTTTTCGGATGACATTCTACTTATACTAGGAAATACAGAAAAATCACTAGAATATATTAGTTCTATGAGGCAATTTAAAACTATTTCAAACTTTAAATTTAACCATAAAATGAGTACAATTTTCATCAATAAGAAATTAAAAAAAAAATCATACCAAAAATATTCTGATTTCAATTGAGTAACACTCAAATTAAATATCTTTGTATAACCATTACTTCTAATAGTAAAGGAATGATACAAGTGGATTTTTAACAGGTTATTGGCAAAATTATAAGTCTAGTCACAAGTTGCAATGATTTTTTCTTTACTATGGAAGAATGCTTAATGTTAATTAAGATGGTAATTTTCCCTAAGATATTATTTATTTTGCAGTCATTATCATTATTTCCACCAAAAATATTAATAAAAAAAGATTAACAACATCCTACTTAAGTTTCTTTGGCATTCCAATAAACTATGAGTTTCCTTTAATTGGCACACCAAAGGCTGGAAAAGTGGTGGAATAGGATTTCCTGATATTCAATTGCATGCTGCTTCAACAATCGTAAAACTTATTGCACTGCAGATAAATTCATCATATGAATCAAAATGGAAACTAAAACATCAGGTACTATTATCTATAAACAACATAAGCAATTAGTTCCTAATAGTTTTTACTGGCTATTAAAAGATTATTGTTTAAATGGAAACATTTCTTATCAAATTCTCTATATAATAATATTCTTCTTATTAATATTTATTGGATTTTCAAGATTGACTTCTAATGATGCCACTTGTCTAGATAAATTCTCAGTCCTTAAAATCATGTTTTTCAGCTGAGGATACCCCATCTCCCTTTTGGACACTGCCGAAGCTGAGGTATGAGAAGGCAGAATAGAGAGATATGCAGCTATCATAAAGGGTGTCTTGATGAATTCTACTGGGTTTAACCAGAAGGACATTAATAAATCCACTGATCAAAAGCCCATGATCCATCAATATTTCCTGGATGTTAAGAATATTGAGCAGATTATGTGCAAGAATTGGTATGTTCTTTCCTGTGACAAAGGGACCCAGCAGTTGGTTAATTGCCAGCCCACATTTACATACAAAAGGAAGCCTAACATCAACAATTTATTGGAGAGACCTTGTCTTGACCTTGTTTCCAGACTTCTGGTGACTCCAAAATGTGGGAGATGTCTTAAATGTTGTTACATTGAGAACAATTATATGGGTCCCTTAGAGGACATTATCATGAAACATCCAAAAGGGGCAAATGTTATTGCTATTCTAAAAGGATGGAATACACCACAGTTTGCACCCAATATCAAGTGTTTTATGTAAGCAAAACCAACAATGCCTTCAACAAGAGAATCTATCAGCACATTTATAGTATACAGAAGGCTGACAGCAAGAGTGCCCTTGCTAGATATTCCCTATCCTATCTAGGTTTTTTTTTTTTTGGAGCAAGTACAAGCACAGCTGTCTACACAGGGGACTGGAAGAACAAATTATTGCACTGTGAAATGTTGTGCCAACTTACATTAGATGCTATACATTTGCCAGAAATTAATGATGTGATTTCTATTAATCAGTGAACTTAAAATGAAAGCGTCCAAGTTGTAAACAGTGTTATTTATTTTGTATTTACTGTGTCTTTACGTTTTTCCCGGGCTTTAGTGGTCCCTGTCACTTAATTGAGTGTTTTTGGTGGTGTGCTTTATGAATTTCCTTTAAAAAATGTTTTTACTTCCTGTTTCATGGTTTTGATGATGTCTTTTATATAATATAAAAGCATTAAATTTGACTGTTTTATCTCCAAGATTTTTTGTTTTGTTATTAAAGTTCCGAGTTTGTTAGGCTGTTGGTGTTAGGTTCTTCTGTGTTAGGTGTAACATTTAGAAATAGGGATATAAGTAGAATTCAATGGGAAAAGATAATAGAAAAGTTAAAAGATAAGTTTGTTTTTGCTGGAAAACATTATCATTTAGGAAAATGGTTTATTTGATTAATTCAGTATTAATGGGAAAAATAGCATGTTTAGTAAGTGTATTTATGTTGCCAACAATATTTGAAAAAGAATTATAGCAGATAATTTTTGTCATTCATATGCGGTTCTAGACTGAATCTACTAAACAGATGAGTTTTGTATGTAAATAAAGAGGAAGTAAATTTAGAGTTAATTAAGAAACTGTTATATGCTGCTTCACTAAATTTATATAAAATGTTAAAGTTGATTAATGAAACATATGAAAGATTAGTTGTAAAAATGTTTAAATGTTAATATGATAAATGTTGGAGTATGGTAAAAAGAAAAAAAAAAGAAAAATGTATAAATGAAGAGCTGAAATATTTGTATGAAAAATAAAAAAGAGATGAAATAGAAAAGGAAATATGATTTTACAGAAAAGGTATAAGAATATAATGATACAGTATTATTATGTTAAAACATGGGATCAAGCAGAAGAAAAATAAAGATATAAAAATAATAAATAAATGATGTAATATGAAAGTAGAATGTCAAGATTTTTTGGTGAGGCTAGTAAGAGATAAATTACCTGTGAAAGGAAATATGCCATATAAAAAGAAAAGTGAAAGAACATGTTTATACTGTCAGAAGAGGAAAGGACTGAACATGTGTTTTTGAAATGTAAAACAGTAGTGAAATTATGTGAAAAGGTATATAACAAAATGCATTTGAAAATATAAAAGAAGTGGATAATATAAATATGGATATGATTAAATATGGGTATTATGAGAACAGACGTACAAGAATATTAAGTAAATTAAGATGGTATTTATGGAAAAAGTAGTGGGGGGGTCTTATAAGGATAAAAACATGTTATAATAAAGTTTTAATGTATAAAAGTAAAAGAAAGAAATGGGAAACTGTATATTTGTAAATATTCTGTAAATACTGTTTTATATATATATATATATATATATATATATATATATATATATATATATATATATATATATATATAAAACCCCCTACTCATTTCGATAGGTGCCATGAGATCTTTTCCATCAACCTGAGCTACAACTAAGTCAAGTAGATGGGGAGGACTCAGTTTAACTTTTCATTCAAAGGACAACACTTTCCTTATGCTGCACTGTCAATAATAAATGATGTGGGAATAGATCCCATAGCTTTCTACACCAAAGGCAAGTGTGCTACCTTTTGTGCCACTGATACTTCTAGTCTTAATTCATTGTTGAGTCCATTTGGTTGTAAAATTTCATACTTAATTTCATACTTAAAACAAACCAAGCCTTTCTCTAATAGCAAAAAAGAAAAGTAAAATCAAAAACATTCATATATAAATATTCATTCATATATTTATACATTATAAAATATTTTGTAATTAATTATTGGAAGCATGATTATGCGCAGCATGTATGGTACTAGGATTTTTTATGTTTCTTTTTTCTTTATATTCCTAACTTTCTCCGAAATATACTCTCTAATGGGGTGTACACTTTGACCCATATAATGTAGGCCATATGGAAACCTCTCTTCTCAGCTGAGGATGGTAGACTGCAAACTAGGTCCTAGAAAGCCACTTAAGTACATATAGTGAATCAAATCAGTCATAACTTTGATGGACAAGTGTCTTGTGGTCTACTCCTCCTTCTCTGAGGTCTCTTTATGTCTTCTCCAGCCTTCTCCAAATTGTGTGCTACAGATCTGAGAGCAGCTCAGCACTGAAAAATGACAGCTTAAGCATATCTCCAGTTAGTTACAGTTTTGAATGCTCCAGCCCCACAAAAGCCAATCAAAATGAAGCCTCCATCCCACCAGAAGCATCAGAACCAGGTACTGTAATCCTTCAATGGCAGCCAAGCTGAAGTAGCTGGCAAGTGCAAGTCTCTATTTTTACCAGAGATTACAGCACTGTAGATTTGGCAATGATGGAGAAGATGGACAGTTATTCAACAGAAGGACAGGAGAAATGAGGAGGAATGTGGTGACAGAGGCAGAGGGGTAGGATAGCATACTAGATAGGTCATATGCAGGTAGAGGAGTCTCCTTCAGGTAGGAAGGGAGAAGCAGGGATATCGAGGAAAATCAATTGTAAACAGATGGAAATCAGTATTACAGATAGCATCAGTTAAAGACAAGTCCACGTGCAAGGGGGCAATGCTTATGTCTCTGGGTCTGAAGTAAGTAGGGCTTTTAAGGAATTTAAGAGATAGAGATAGATAGACATTTACATCAGGCTAGTTGGGAGAGGCTCACATGGGCACTGCTGGTATGAGATCACATCCAAGCAACATTATAAAGCTGGAAAATGTGGCAAACATAGACTTTTATCCACACAAAGAAAACTGTGGCACCTTCTGTCATACTTGTGATACAGTGATCTGGTAAAAGGGTTAGGGTGAGGTTTAAAGGGATATAAAATGAACAGAAGGAACACTGGAGAGAGCATTGCTATGGAATGCGTAGTAATTCTATTCTGCTGGAAATGAAGAGAGTCGATGCAGTAATTATTAGAAGCACAGATGAAGTAAACATACTGTGAAATCTGGGAGGATGTTACTTCACTATGGTGGGGATGCACAGAGATGGGAAGCAAACAAGAAAGAGTGATGATGGTAAGAAGAAAATCATGGTGTTTTGTCCTAAAAGTGGTAGAGAATGAGGTAAGAAAATGTTATATATTTTTCTTGAGCATACAGTAGAGCTCAGATAACTGCTGCAGAGGAGACAAGTACTCCACAAAGGGAAGGATAGGATCCACCACAGGACCAACAAGTTGGGCCAGTTTTACTTTCAAGAAGCAAATGGACTGATCAGAAGATGATGGAAGATTTATGGGCTGAGTGAGGAGAAAGTATAAAATGTATAAACTGTTAGGATAGTGTTAATAGTACATTGTATTATAAGTCAGAAGGGAAGATTGAAAAAGAATAAACATATACTGGGAGAAACAGAACAAGAAGAGACTGGAGGGACATTTGGAATTAAATGAGTATGGGTATCAGGGGTTGTATTTAGAAAAAAAAAGGTCAACAAGCAAGTAGGCAAGATTTATTGTTGGTCAACAATTACTTGGTGGGACATCATTATGGTTAGATGAAGATGTACCTCGGGGAAAAGGGAAAAATGGTGAGGGATAAAGAGTGAATTGCAGAAGCTGAGGATGCAGCTTGGAAGTATACAGGGAGGATTGGGGATCTCATTATGGGTTGCAGAAGAAAAAAGAGTAAAGGTAAATAAGAAAGAGGTGATAATCATACAGGAAAAGCTGACTAGAAGAAAATATTGCTGGTGGATGGAAGATTAAACAACAGAGAAGGTGGTGCTATGTAAGGACAGGTAGAAAATGTAGGAAATGGTAAGGTTGTAGAATTAATGTGGATTGGCATTAAATGGCCAAAATGTAATGAAAGAAGTTACAGCTGGATTCCATGACAAACTTCATAAGATGTTTATGGAGACAGAGGAGAAGGAGAAGTATGTGCAAAAATATGATTTCAGAAGAATCTAGGAAGAGGGACATACCAAAATCTTAGACAGGGAAATAGACTACATCCAGGCAGTTGAAGAAGACAGACTGTTTACAAAATGTTGCAAAAGGGGTACAGTAGGAGGAAGTAAACCACATTTAACAGATCTATAGTGAATTTGATATGAGATTTTCATTTTAATGTGAGTTAGGGCTAATTTGGTGATATCCAAGTCTCAAAAGGAAAAGGAGGTCCTAAATAATCATAGGCATATGGTTTCTTACTAATATAGATATGAAAATTCTGGTGAGGGTGTTGGTGGTGAGAGATGAAATGGTTCTCCCAAAACTGATACATGAATGGCAAAGTAGTTTTATAAAGAGGAATGAATGGAGGAAAGAAAAGCACAGCTATGTGAGGGTACATAATATAACAGTAAATGTCTAAATATCAGGATAACTGCTGCAGGAATCATACAGATGTAGTGGATTTTGTCAAAGAACAAAATTAGTTCCTAACTCAATCTTTTTCAGTAGTCAGGAGTCCAAGATGAATTCTTGATCACTGGATCTTATTGTGAGCTTAACAACAAAACTGTTTCATAAATGCCCTACTAAGTTTTTTACCAAGCCCGTGAATGGCTGCAAAGAGATGTAAAGGTCCTAAAAGTATTGATAAGTTTATTGAAATTTAAGTGTGAGGAAAATGCCTTGAATCAGTCTTCATTTCCTATTTATGTGACTCTGTGCATGTGTCTTAACTAGACAATGCACCAAGTCTTTGTCTAAAAAAGCCCATGTGGATCACTGCTCTACACCAGGTAAGAAATACAAATAAATAAATAAATAACTAGATAAATAAATCTACATAAGAAGAGATGTACGCTCCATAAAATGTGGAAGTAAACAGACCCTAGAGTAAGGCATCTGGTAAATATTACTGAAGCATTAGAAAGGCAAGATGGCAAGCAGGTGAACTGGATGTGCAAAGCCATATCATAAAATGTAAGAAACTCTCTATGAGTTTTATGGCTGGAGATGAGTAAATAAGCATCTTACCTTTCCAATCATACCATAAAGGCATCACGCAACTGTAGAGGACGTCATGTTCAAAGTATACCTCATGAACGTATGTTTATAAACTAGTACATTTATGAAAGCTATAACGGGTTTCGTTTGGGTACTTTTATTGGGCACTAGAAAGAACTGTTTACTCACTTGTGAAATAAACGTTTTGTATAAATTGATTGTCCAATGCTTCTTTTGTCTGAGGCAGTACCAGATGGTTCTCACTTCTTTAATTGCTTGGGATTGTTTTTAAAATTAGAGCAGTACAAAATTCTATGGTTTGTACTTTTAACACAAACTAGCATCTATTTGTTTATCAATCAACTAAGTATGCATTATAGCCACATTTTATAACCTTATCTGCTAAGTTTGTCAATTTAGAAATCTTTTCCTTCACTGAAACATCAGCAACACCTTGACTAACATTATTAGTTTGTTTCAAGACCTCTCCCTGCTACTGTTCCATGTTGGTCTGGTTGTTTATAAACTTCATGTCCAGGGTAACAGATGCACCTACTCTATTAAAAAAAATAGCTGTGATTTTATTACCCATTATTTGATATACTGATAGTGGTTATAGTTTTAGATCTCTTATGAGCAACTGACTCAGTCATAACAAGGCATCCACAGGATTAGTACAAATGTATCTGAACTGTTTCTTTTAACTGCAATATCTACATTATGACTTCAGAGTAGGTAGCTGAGAACTGGGGTTTAACACAGTAGGATGTAGGCCTCAAAGGCAGGAATAATATGTGGACCTGCAGTAGCTCACTCTTCTCAAGCATCACTAGCTCACTGCTGTTCATTTTGTGGTGGGGCATCTCTCTTGCATCCCATTTGAGGTGTTCTGTCATTAAATATGTTTAAATTAAACTCTGCTTTCTTTCCAGTAGAAATTGTAAGACCTGCCAAACTAATTCAGGAGTAGTGACTGCTTTAAGGCAATTTCAGGCCATCCAACAAAAGGGCCAAGTATCTCAAGAATTTTCCCACCCACCATCATGTTCTTGTTGTGTAGTTAAACCTAGTGTATTTCGTGTTATCCACTCCCTTATGTTAACTTAACCATAAACTTCTCTTCCTCTCCTCTTTCATTGGCGGCGGATGCACTTAATATAAATTTGTCTCTGGAAGCACCTCCCAGTCTCATCTCATCTGTTCATACTAGTGAATGCTGGAAGATTAAACTAGGAGGTTCATCCCCTTGAGTGCTAAAGTTAGAAATGGCCTTTGTTTCATATCTTCTTAACTGCTTAACACACAGTGCAGTACCTAGGAGAATTAACCCCTTTTTCTCATCTTACTTTTAAAATTTGTAACACTTGGGATAAGGCTACCAATTACTGGTGCACCTTCTACATATTTAGTGCATTCTATCATAATTGCATAGCCTCTGCCACATTTACCTTACTCATCTAAGTACCTAAGCACTGGGCAAGATGCAACATAAGTGTGTTAGCTTAATTTCTGTTGTCAGGCTTTTAGCTCTAGGTTTCCGGAGGTAGTGTACAAACTGCCTTATGTTCCCAGATAATAAACATTTATTTCTCACTAATAATGCCATCTGTGAGAGCTGTAAATATCTAATTAATATCGCAGTTTCCCTTTCAGCTAAAAAACTGCCCTGTGAGCTTCATACGCCACCACCACAGTCCTTCATTAACTGGACAGAAATGTGTTACGCTGAGACTGTAAAAGAATTACCCCCAATCCTCCTAGAAATATGACAATTAAGTCTCATCAAAAATCAGGACACTAATCCACCTCATAAATACCTCCAATAAAGATTCACCCTATGCAAAAACATTCCAAATTTACCATGTTTAACTACAGCAGCAACAGAAAAGTTTTAGTGATAGATGACTCCATTGTGAGGCACACTGACTTGTTACTCAAAAGATAGGGAGAGGTGGAGAGCAGCAGATAGTTGTCTTTTAGGCACTAGTATCTCTGACATTAAAAGTGCCCTAAAGATACTAATTATTGGTAACTATGACTATAATAAGTTTGTTGTACATGTGGGAGTAAATGATGTGAGACATAAATCCCTAAAGGGCATGTAGAGAGACATGTCAGACTTTTCCATGCATGTCGCATGAGTAGAATCCTTTCTTCATCTCAAATGATATTTCTTGATTCAAAAAAAAAAAAGATAATTGCTTTCAATAATTGTTTAAACAGCTGGTATTATTCTAGTGGGATCCAGTATGTGTCGGCATGGGGAGAAATGTATGGCAGCACATTTTGCCTCGTTAAGGACAGTTTGCACTTCTTATTCCAATGCCGGCCAAAGCCATTGCTGTTTTCTTAGGGTCTTTCCTAGGCAGAGTCCAAATGATATGGATATTCCAACATATCGAACAAATCAGTTCTGAACTCAGATCTCATTAAGGTGGATCTCCTCATTGTCAGAAGTCTAAATAATAAATTGCCAGATCTTGAGGCAGTCCTGGAATAGAAAACACCCATGTCTGTGTAGTTACTGAGGCTTCACTTAAACAATTGAAAGCACTACTTCTGTAAAGTGGTTTGCACTTTTCATGGCTTTAGATCCAATGGCAACTCCGGAGGAGTCTCCATATTTGTCAAGGAATATATTATTTCCAGACAAATCTCTAGGGACTCACAAACTGAACTCAGTGAAGTACAGGACAATTTAAATAAGAATAGTAAATATCAGCTTATCACAGATATTTTCATTGTCCCCTAATGAGGATGTAAGATTCTGCAGTGTTCTATATGATGTCCCTATTAGCCTAACCTCCACTATTTTGAGTGACATTAACTGCACTTCGGTGAAGTGGACATACGTACTGCCAATATAGGATACACTCAAAAATTCCTACAAGTAATAAACAAAAATTCTCTTGAGCAGTTTGTAACTAAACCTACTAGAGGATATTTCATTCTTCACCTGATTCTTACAAATATGGCTTTCTCTTGCACTATTCCTCGGATATCTCATTGCCCAAGTGAAGTCTGGCCACAAACGTATAACCTTCTCCTTTAAATTCCCAAAAGCTCTTATATCACACCCCACTGAATTTAATGACTATAAATGGTCCAACCTCAACCTACTCTATGAAGAATTATCAAAATTCACTTATAAATGTATCCCCCTGAAATTTATAGAACAGTATGCTTTACTAAGGAATTCTACATATATTTAAAAAATGCATAGAGCTAGAAGCCCCTACTAGAACCAAGTATCTTTTGAAATTCAAAAACAAAGCACCATAAATAAACTATCAACAAAAGAAAGAAACTTCTTTAATTATGTGTTAGATCCAGCACTACTCTTCTCAAGGATTATGTCAAAAGTATTACAAAAAAAATGAAGAGCATTGTCAGGTCAACTAACTGAGTTCAAGAATATAGGCTGCACTCTGAAATCGAAGATAATTATGAATCATTCTTTTGCTGTGTTAGAAAACCAAAAACCAATATCCTACATTGTTCTGAACTAATGACACCTCCAATTCGGATCCAATAGGCTTTGCCAATATCACTGCAAAAAATGTTAGTGTCAATCTCATGCCAGAGACTTTGTATAGACTGGAGATATCGGAATCCCTTACTCTTCCAATTACTCAAAAGATCATTTACTGAAACCGCTAACCAAGACCAAAAATATTTCATTCATGGAACCTGAACCTGACAGCGTCCCTGTTTTCTTAATTAATAGGTCAGTTGTCAATCTCCTCTCCAGTCCAGCTGATGAATCTGGGAATCTTGAGGCAATGTTACAACTGTCTCATGTACACAGACAACCCTCTCCTCCTCCCAACAAATTCCAACACATGTGAGAGATGCAGCCATATAGCCAAACTGGAGGCTAAGCTCTCTCAACTCAGTACTGGCATAACCAGTCAGAAGGAGAAGTAAACCACACTCACTACAGTCTCACATAGACCTACCACGACAACAAACACACATAAACACACAAAAACATACTCGGAGGCTCTAAATAAAGATCTGCCGAAGCAGCAGAGACCTCCAAAGCAGACACCCAAGCAACCGCTACCCCAAAACAAAACAAGTGCAACACATAGCTCACAAAGCCAGTGTGCCAAACAGTCACAGCCCTTAAGGCTAAACAACACACCTGATACACTTGTAATAGGTGACTCTATCATCAGGCACACTGACGTCCCGCTCACTAGGCTGAACAAGGAGAATGTCATGGTGAGCTGCCTGTTGGGCGCTAGGATCCGTACATAACACAAGCACTCAGGTCACTCCAGGGCAAGTACAAATATGACTCAGTCATTGTCCATGCTGGTGTGAATGACCTGAGATGTACCTCCCTGGACTACATGAAAAGAGACATAAAGGAGCTCTCTGAGCATGTAGCCCAGGCCGGTATGACCCTGACCTTGAGTAGCATCTTACCCTCACCAAGAATGATGCCACAATATGAAGACAAGATGATCAATTTCAACAATTGGCTTAAGTATTGGTGTCATTCAAAGGGGATCCAATGCCTGTCAGCCTGGGATGACATGCTCAACAAGCCACGATGCTTCACTAGGGACGGCTTGCACCTGTCACCCCTGGGCTTTCGGATATTGGCAAAGGCTCTTGCCACCCCCATAGTGCCTTTTTTAGGCAAGGCTCAAAAGACAAACCCACCTCCATAGGTATCACAAGGCATAAGAAACTAAGAGTAATGCTACTCAACGCCAGAAGTCTAAACCTCAAGATGCACACACTCGAAACTCTCCTTAGCATGGTGAACATCAATATCTGTGCAGTAACAGAAACCTGGTTCAAGGCTCCTGAGAGCACCCTAGCACTACCAGGTTATACCTCATACCATGCTTTTCGGCCCCAAAACTTGGACCGAACCACAAAAGGAGGGGGAGTATCAATATTCGTCAAAGATACCCACACCTCCAGGTTGGTGGCACAGCACGAAGCATCAGAGACTATCCATGTGCAACTAACAGTGGGTAAAACTGCCTTCCAGTTTATAGCCTGCGACAGACCACCCTCCCAAACCCAGGAACCACACTTAGCCTTCCTGTGAACAATAGAAAATATGAAGGTCTCTCCAAACACCATTATATTGGGCGACTTCAACTACCCAAACAAAGACTGGGAGCATTACTCTAGCTCCAACACCCTAGCCCAAAGGTTCCTAGAATTTATAAACTCAAATGCTGTGGAACAGTTTGTTACCACTCCCACAAGAGGGGAAAACATACTGGACCTGATCATCACCAACATGGGGGCTCTATGCTCCAGATCAGAAGTGTATCCCTCACTGGTAAGATCAGACCATAAACTAATCTCACTGGATATTCACATCCTGACCCACCCCTTGCCCAGAAAACCACAGTGAAAAACTTCTCTAAAGCAAATTTCACACTCCTCAAAACCAAGGTGGAATCCTTCAAAGCCCTCGGGCCTGTGGAAAATACAGCCCAGACCGCAGAATCCTTTGTAAACACATTCTATGAACACCTTCAGGAATGCATGGATCATGCAATCCTAAATAAAACCAAGACCCAATCCTCCAAAGGCAGGCATCCTGTCTGGTGGACCCCAGCCATAAACAAACTATACAATAAAAGGAGGAAGCTACTACATGATAGAGCAAAATCCCAAAAAGGGAAGGCATCTCTGATCAGTATTAGCAAAAAACTACGGGCACTCATAAAATCGTCTAAGGCCAGCTTCGAGAGAAAAATTGCACAGGACACTAAGGATAATCACAAGGCTTTCTTTAGTTATGTTAGGAACCTGGGTGGGAATTCCCAGATGTGCTCAGAATTAGTCCAAAATGACAAAAAATACACCGAACCCACAGACATTGCCAACATACTAGCTGACAGGTTCAGCACAAACTCCCCCCCCACCAAAAGGGCAAATATCTATCCCAGCAGAGTGCTGCCCCCCTGACATCTCAGATGCTTAGGGAACAGCCGCCCTCTCCAAAGCAAAAAACAAAGCATCAATGGGACCAGACGGTGTCCCGGGCTGCGTCCTACATGAATTCCAAGAAGAGTTAAACCCAAACATAAAACTACTGTTCATTCTCAGCCTTACTACAGGATATGTACCCAAAGAGTGGCATACAGCAACAGTGGTCCCTCTCCAGAAAGGTGGTGCCTCAACAGATTCTGGAAACTATCGCCCCATAAGCCTGACTAGGTTGGTCTGCAAAGCTATGGAAAGGATCATCATGGACCTCATAAATAAAGATATTGGGGACCTACAGACACTGGATCCTACCCAGTTCGGCTTTGTGTCCACACAACCTACCTGGACCTCGCAAAAGCCTTCGATACAATACCCCACTAGGGCATTATAGATAAGTTCACCAGCTTAAATATAAACCCCTATGTCACTAGATGGGTTGCAAACTGGCTCAAGGACAGAACCCACATGGTTAGAATTGCTGGAGCCATGTCAGACTCCAAACCAGTTACAAGTGGCATCCCACAAGGCTCAGTCCTGGGACCTCTCTTGTTTGGTATATATTTCTCTGAGGTACAGGCCAACATGGAAGAACTGTGGCTGACCAAGTTCGCAGATGACTGCAAACTAGGTGCCATAATCGACTCACCAGCAGACACAAGCATCCTACAAAAGGGCCTCATAGAAACAGACAACTGGTGCCAGAGCCATGGCCTCAAGCTAAACGCCAAAAAGGTGTATAGTCATCCCCTTTGGCAAAAACAAAGTGCCCACAAATTACCACATAGGTGGTAATCCATTAAGTACGGAAGAAGTAATTAGGGACCTGGGGACCCAAGTTGATAGCAATCTCTCATTTGAAAACCATGTGGCCAAAGTGGTTAGAAAAACATTTTATATAGCCCACCTAATCATGAAGGGATTCACATCTAGATCAGGGGAGGTCATCGTGTCTCTTTACTCATCCCTCATCAGGCCCATAATTGAGTACAATGCCCCTTTTGGGATATACCTTACCAGACACCTGCAGCAACTGGAAAGACCCCAAAAGTACTTCACCAAGAGGTTCAAATGGCTCAAACAGATGCCATATGCTGCCCGGTTAAAGAAACTCCAGCTCTACTCAGTGGCATACCGCCTGCTCAGAGGTGATCTGTGCCTGATGTATAAAGCCATGTCCAACCCGGAATTAATGGACACGCTGCACCTCAGAAAAACCAAATCCCATCAAGCTACGCGCTCGAGAGACTTGAACCTCAGCACTGAAATAAATAGGACAGGCTGGGGGGACAGATTCATAACTCAGAGGCTCCCTTCACTCTGGAATAAAATCCCAGTCCAGGTTAGGCAGAGTCCCTCACTGACTCTCTTCAAGAGGAATCTTGATGAGTGGATGGGAGATCATAGGTTTACCCCGGGTATCACTTCTGTATCACTTTTAGACAGAGGCACAGTATACTAACCTCGAAAAAGGGCATAGCAAAATTCATTTAAAATCGGTGGCGAAAGCCAAACACACTCTGGCTAGGCTTATAAATGCCCTAGGGCAGATAGCCTAGTATGAACCTATGAACCTATAATAGTATTAAACATGTCATTGCAGACCCACTCCTTAAACTGTTTAACCTAAGTTTAGGTACAGGTATTGTCCCTGATGATTGGTGGGCTGTAGTAATGATGTTTGATCATAAGGGTGGCCTTATAACCGACCCGGGTAATTACAAAACTGTCAGCCTTTCATGCCTCATCTGTAACGTCATGTAATGCATTACAACTGACCTCATAAACTATGATATCAAGAATATTATTAGACTTGACAACCAACAGTTTGGCTTTGTGAAGGTAGACACTTGAATATGGTAACTTCCTCAAAAGAGTTAGATGGTTGTAGATGGTAGCCAAGCAGTACACACTGCATATTACAATGTGGCCAAGACCTTCTACACCATTCCGCATGTTTGCATCATAAAGAACTAAAAGTTTTAAAAAGCAACCCATATATGGTACAATCAATAGCAAACTGGATGAAAGACAGACCTACATAGTGCAAAGTACAAGTGCTTCATCAGGGGTCTATGTCATATCATCAAAGGTTCACTTCCATGAACCTCCATTTGTTGAACTAAAAACAGCGACCATTCACTAAAGTGAAAGTTAACATCAGTGAATATTTTAGACAGGAAATCAAAGTAATTGGCCAAGATCTGTCCATCACACACACTGTAGTATGTCAAATCCATGCAGGTGGGGGGGGGGGCTGAGCCACCCACACCCCCTACAGCTATAGATACCAACTCTGAGACCACACTACAGTCGGGAAAAGGGCAAATTTCCTGAGGCTGGCCAACTACTTCCATTCCCTGTGTAAAAAATTCACTGATGTGAATGTTCACTTAAGTGAATGTTGGCTGTTTTTGGTTTGACAAACAGAGGTTTGTGGAAGTGAATCTTCGGTAATATGACATAATCACACTCATCAGAAAGTCTGAAAGTGATCAGCAATATTCCTCAGGGCACAATGCTGGGATCTCTCTTTTTTGGCACTTACTTCTCAGATCTCCATGCAGAGAGCCAAGCTATCAGTTTAACAAAGTTTGCAGATGCAAAACGGGGTTTGTTAATTCACCCACTGACACCCAAACCCTCCAGAATGAACTCTCCCTAGTAAACTCTTGGTTTACCAAAAAATTCTCTCAATTTAAGTGCTAAAAAGTGTAGCATCATTACTTTTTATAGACACCCCCACCCCCATCATATTGTATAGGCAACATACCACTACAAAACTAAAATGTAGTTAAAAACCTAGGAACTTAGGGGTTGATAATTACCACTCTTTCAACCTCCATGTGAAAAGGGTGGTCAGAAATTCAGTTTATTTAGTACAGATACTTGCCAAAGGAATATGATCAAAGTCTAAAGAGGTAAGCACTCCCTTAAACTCAGCATTGATCGGACCAATTATTAACTATGATATCCCCTTCAGTATGTATCTCACTAAACATATTAAACAATTAGAAAGATCCTAAAGGTTCCAAACCAAAGAGATCACAGGCCTATAGTCCCTGAGCTAGCAAGAAAGGCTGGAAGCTTTGTTTCAGAGGTTTGAGGGGAGATCTTTGTCTCACTTACCATGCCATTATAGACCTGGTGATCTTGGACTTATCAATGCAAGTCCAATATCTATACCAATACTAGAACCAGGGAAGGGTGGAGAGACAGGTCTGTAAGCCATCAGCTCCCAAACCTCTGGAATAAACTTCTCCTACATGTTAAGCAGTGTGAGTCACTACCCAGCTATGTCCTGGGATGCATGCAAGAGAGAGTAATAAAGCATAATTTCTCCACCCCGAACCTCTTTGAATACAGGTGACAAACATTAAGTGATGTACGAATTATCCAACAAAGTTGAACCAAAGATATCACAAAGCTTGGATTATGTGATGAATTCCAGGCAGCAGGTCTAAAACAGGTCAAAGATAATGGCTAACATTTTTGCAGCTTGGTCTGTCGCTGTGATATAACATCTGCCTATATATCCAGAGAGAACAGGTCGATACTAGCTGTTATGAGATATTAGTCTCCTAATGGAAGTGGGTGTGTAATTTAAGAGGTAGTTAAGAGATCATAAAGACTAATTAGTTAAGGTTAATGGCTGTGAAGATACAGGAAGATCCAACTGAGAAGAGCTACAAGAGAATTACTCAAGAGTTGCAAAGATTCTTGTACAAATAGTCTAAGGTAGTTTGCATTAATTTGCTCAAATTCACTTTGCTTGCTTTTAGTTTGCTCAAGCTATATTTACTTCTGCCATTGTTTGTTTGATACTAAATGATTGCTTTAGGTAGGAGTGTGTCAATGGTCTATATGCTGAAATGTGTTGTATGCTAAAATCAATGGTTAACAGACAGTGAAAAAGCACCCATTGTTTACATACTTTCAGATCACTCTTTCTCTAAGGTGAAACCATCTCAGAGTGAGAGCAGGGACAACATACAGTAGAGGCAATCACTTTCTCATGCCCATGCAAACAATGTTTATATTTGGCTATTGTAGATTTCAATAAAACCTGAGCTCTTTGCGGTCATATGTCTACAGCTTGTATCTACTCAAGATAATGGATTTCATGCTGAAATGTACAAACCATTATGTTTAGTAATGATACATTTCAATGAAAAATCGTAGGCCTGGTTTAAGACAAGGGTCTCATTAACCAGAAAAAAGCAAACTAGTCAAGAACATGACTCACTTCATATTCTGTTTCTTTAAACATAGTTTAGTGAATGCATATTCAGAAAGGATGAAGAAACTACAATGATTTTCACCATGTATATATGAAGGAGAAATTGTACGATCAGCAGTAACAGACTGTGGGGTAGAAGTGGGGGGAAAGAGTTAGGGTTGGGGTGCAGAATTTAAGCTTTATACGCTAGCATGTTCTAGACAGCACTTAATTCAGAAGAAAATGTGCTAGTAAATGACAGCAGGAAAATTGATGAAGAAAGGGTAACAGAAAATGAACAAAGCTAGGAAAGTGGAATCAGAGACAGCTCGCAATTACCTTAAGAAGGCAGCAGAGATGGGGAAAAGATATAGTCATAGGACTAACGGACTCTCAGAAGACAAGACCAGAAAGCAGAGGAAAAGTTGTTGGAAAAAAGAAAATCTGGATATAACTGGGGAAGGGGGGATTCTCGATTGGAAATGTAAGGGGTGTAAAAAAATTAAAGGGCAATGCAGTCTGGATAAAGGGTGGTGCTGGAATGATATGCAAAATGTGGTGATGATAAATATATATGGAGGGAGAGTTAAGAGCTCAACAGATAAGTTAGGGAAGGTAGATAAGGGACTTCAAGGCTCAGATGGAATTGGAAAGGGTATTCAATGCTGAACTTGTAGAACTTTTGGAAAGGGGTGAAAGATTGGGTTATTTTAGAACAAAGGATGCTAGCAATTTGTATGTGGAGAAACCACACCAGTGAACCCAATCCTATATACCATTCCTAAGACTCATAAGAATTTAAGGGACACACCCTGTCAGAAGACCTATTCTCTCTGAGGTGGGTTCTTACTTGGAAAGTGATGGAATCTTACTTGATTCATTATTAAAGAAGTTTTTGTGTAAGATTCCTGTGCACATAAAGAACAATCTGGAGATATGTGAATTAGTCAAATCTATTCAGTGGCAGGAGAATTTTTATTGGGCTACTATTGTTGTAAATGCCCTTTACACCAATATTAAGATAGAATGGGGTTTGGAGGCCATTTCGTAGATGATGGGAGAGGGATCACGCACTGCTTTTGTTGTCAGGTTTTTGGAGTTTTGTTTAACTCATAATTATATTTAGTTTGAAAATGTTTAGGCTTGAGTTTATACACAACTTAGGATAATGATGGAGCATACACTGCTTGCTTATATTTGAGAGTGCTAATGTAATTAATGTCATAATTAATGGCTGGAGGAGATAATATTTTGAGCATTGGGTAGTAGGTGTAGGTAAGTAATAGTGGGAGACAGATTTCTGATAGTTGGTTGAGAGTGTAAGTATAGTGAGAAATGCTAGTCATAGAAGATGAAGTAGTGGCATACTTGGAATTTAGAAGTCTGTATGGATAGGTGATGGTGTGTGGCTGAAGTGAGAGGAGGGATACAGTTATAGGTAATACAAATTAATGCAAGGAATAAAGTAGAGTAAGCTGATACATAGCATTGATAGGTGGGCTTGATAGATAGGTATAGGTAAATACTGATATGAGTGAGGATGAATTTACATGGTGAGGAGTTGGTTAAAAGGATAGAAAAGGTATGGCGGTATGGTAAGGAAAGGTTATAAGAAAAAAGTACTGATTCAATTGTGTATGGATATAGAGGTGTAAAGAGACTGAGGGTATAAGTAGTATCGAGATATAAGGGAAAGGCATAGCAATATTATAGAGGAAGAGATGACAGATTCATATTAATCTGATTGTAGTATATGAGAAAGACCACAAGGATGAAAGGAAGAAGGTGTTTTACTCAGGAAAAAAACTACAGTTATAGTTGAAAGTGGACTGAGTAGGAGAGGATATAATGCATTAGGAGAATAGAAGCAGGAGTGTTCCTTTGATACTAGTAAAAATGTTGGGGAAGGTATGGGGAGTAGGTGTCACAAGTGATAACTGTATATGGGAGGTATAATGGTAAAATAATGTGGGATGGGTGGAAATGGGGGGTAGGTTAGGGAAGCAAAGTGAAGCCGAGCATAATGAGGCTGAGAGTAGAGGGCTTCTCACCCTCAGGCCAATTATTATAGAGAGCAACAGTTATATCCAGTAAAGAGCAATTAACAAGGAGGCACACAGCTGAACAGGTTTTCTTTCATGTATTGAATGCAGTCACCAAGAAGCTCAGAAGACAAAGTAACTAGCACATACAATGTAATCTACTGTAATCTATTGGTCGAGATAAAGGATTGTGGCCAACTTATTAAGTGGTCCTTAGAGTACAAGGACTACTCCTTTGGGGGGAATATCACCCTTTGGGGGGAATATCACAGCCATTTTCAACACAATGCAGGCAAGTATTTTATTAAAGTTAATACACAGCAAGGCTCTTCATCTTAAACTTCCTTAGAATGCACAATGACAGTATTCGCAGCGAAAACTTTTGGCAATTGTGCCTTGTGACAGAGCTTCTATTTCAGGGTCAGGATTGATGTAGTGATCACAGGCTCTGAAAGGCAAGGAAAGTCAAGAGAAAAACTCTACTAAACTGAAATACATGGAGGCAATAAAGTTAATACATAGGTAAATGAGTTATTCCAACAGATAGAGGAAGGGCCACGATGTGTCAGAGCAGGAGAATATGGGCTATTCTAAGAGCAGAGAGATGGTAAGAAAGTGTATCAATGTAAGGTCAAAATGGGTTTAGCAGGAGGTTTACTGATAGAAAACTACAGTAATACACCATATAGAGCAAATTATCAGAACATAGCACTATACCGATAAACACTTATGTTGAGCCCAGTATAAATAGGTTGTACAACAAAAGTAAGAAAATCCTGTCCAAAAATAAGAAGAACTATGCCCAGTAGACAAAAAACTTCTTCATTAGCCTCAATAAGCAACTCAGGGGTCAAATCATGCCCACCAAAGTCAACTTTGAGATAAAAATAGCTACCCAGGCTAAGAATAGCCAAAAGGCATTTTTCAGTTATGTAAGCAACCTTATGGGGTACACCTAGCAGTGTGCTAATCTAATAAGAAATGCAACACCCTATTCTGAACAAAGAATATAGCAAAATTGCTGTCCTACAGATTTAGCTCCAATTTCACCCTCTCATCACTCCCAGTGACACACCCAGAAAAAACCCCTACCATTTCTCCCCCAGCTATCACTAAATAACAGGTCCTCGTTGCACCATCCAAATTAAAAAACCCTGCATCAATTGGCCTTTAAAATATCCCAGGATGTCTCCTAAATAGCTTGAAACATGACCTGTCAGGCCCACTAGGATCTCTATTCAACTATACCCTCCAGACAAGGTTCATCCCTAGGGAATGGAGGACTGCAGCAGTCATCCCTCTATATAAAGGTAGGCCATCAACAGATCCAGGGAACTACAGATCCATCAGTCTGACTAGTCTTATATATAGGGCCACGGGAAGAATTATCATAGACCTGATAAACAAAGACATAGGAAATCTTCAAACACTGGACCCATCCTAGTTTGATTTTGTCAAGAACAGATCATGACTACTAAACCTGGTGGACTTCTTTGAGAAGGTCACTAGAGCCATGGATGAAGGCAATATTGTGCGTACTGCCTACCTTGTCCTAGCAAAGGCATCTGACACGATACCTCACTCAGGTATTATAGACAAACTCACAGATTCAGCCAAAAATCCCTATGTCACCCAATGGATAGCCAAATGGCTCACAGGCATGACAAATGAAGTTAAAGTGGGGAAAGGCGACAGTCTCTGTGACCACATGCCAACCTACCACCTCAGAGAACATACAAACCCTATTAAAAATGCCATTTATTGTCAAATCCATAATAAGAAAATGTTCAACCCCCAAGATCTAATAAACACATTAAAAAGTCCAACTGGACTACCCCTAAGAACCTGCCCCTTGATGCCACCATAGAATATTTCAACAACACTTTCCTTAATATCCTTAACAGTATAGCACCTTCTAGGACAGTACATGCTAAGGTAAATTACACACCATGGCTAACTAATGAAACAAGAACCCTCCTTAAACTAAGGGACAGGACTTGGAAATTATGGTTTACCAACAAAATTCAAGCTGACCATATCACCTATCAACAAGTCAGGAACAAGGTAAAACACCAAATCAAACAAGACAAAAAAATGACTATACTAATCTACAATGGAAATACCAAAAAGACGCACAGAAATTCTAGAGTACAATCAAAAAAAAATCCTCCATTCTGAACAATCCTCAACCCTTCTTCTTAATCTACCAGATTGCTTAGGTACCACCACCGAACAATTTAATAAATATTTCACTGAAATTATTCTACCCCTAACCAAAAATAACCCATCCAATTAAATAACAGCATCTATACCTACTAACAATAATAGCAATACTTTCTCATTCTAACCCATCTCTACAAGTACCATAGAAAAAGTACTAAAGATACTCAAACCTACAACGATAGCAGCCAATAACGTACCAGCCGAATATCTAAAAGTAGCAGCCAAAGCCATTTGCTACCCGATATCAATGCGTATTAATCTCTCCATTGCTGAACAATATGTCCCATCCATTTGGAAAATATCATACATGATATCCTTACATAAATGTAGAAATGCAACTGAACTCATCAATTACAGACCTATCGCCATACCCCCCCCACTATCTAAATTCTAGAATGATGCATCCATTCTCAACTTCTGCAGTTTCTCACAACCCATAATTTACTCACTAAAACAAAACATGCCTTCAGACCCTATCATAATACCACAACCATCCTTCTCAGCTTTACAATACCATCAATCAGTCTAAGGCCTTTAATATAGTTTCCCATCGCAAACTACTGACTGTTCTCACCAACCTTAATCTCAGCCCCTCTGCTCTTACATTCTACCAAAGTTACATAACAGGCCATCAACAAGCAGTAAAATGGCCCAAAGACCTATCCCCCTACTTCCAGTCACAGTAGACATCCAGCAGGGATCCATCCCTGGTCCTCTTCTTTTCATTATATTTACTAATGACCCCAACACTGCCACCCCCTAGCTTCCATAATACAACACTCAGGCGATTCTGCACTTATATGTGCAGCAACTACCATACAACAGCTTCAAGACATAACAAAAAAGTCCTTCACTGAAATTGAATCATGGCTAACTCTTAGCTCATACTTAACCCTAAAAACCCACCAGACCCTCAAACTCCCCACCACCTTACACATTACAGCCAGTAATAATACAATAATTACACCTGATTCACAAACAAAGCTACTAGGAGAGTCATAATTACTAATATAAATTTTGACTTACACATAGCACAAACAATTAAGAAAATACACAAAACAATGGGAACACTATACAGAAACAAAAGATTTCTTATAGAAAGTACTAGAGTAGCAATAACCAGAACCCACCTCCTGTCAGAACACTTCTAGGCCTCCCCCATACTTACAAATCTTAAAAAATCAGACTTAAATAAACTAGAAACCTTCTATAACAAAATAGCTAAATTTGCAACAGAATCTACACATAGAATACACCACTGTCATGCCATAAAAAAATTTCCTGGTTAGAACTACCACACTTCCTAGTTTACACTCAGTAAACCATGGCTCATAAATTACTTTATCAGTCTGAAAAAAAATATTACACAGTCTTATTCCAAGAATCGTACTCTTCACTTAACAAATAAATCACTGCTACAGGTTACCAAATCTAAAAACACCGCTGGTGATTCTCTATATTCCTCTCAAGTAGCAATAGCCTGGAATGCACTTCCTCCTTCTATTAGAACCACCTACAACCTCACTTCTTCTTTTTCTTTTGGCTGCTCCCGTTAGGGGTCATCACAGCGGATCATCTGTTTCCATTTCTTCCTGTCCTTTGCATCTTGCTCTGTCACACCAACCACCTGCATGTCCTCTCTCAAGACATCCATAAACCTCATCTTAGACCTTCCTCTTTTCCTCTTACCTGGCAGCTTCATCCTTAGCATCCTTTTTCCGATATACCCAGCATCACTCCTCAGCACATGTCCAAACCACTGCAATCTCGCCTCTATGGCTTTGTCACCAAACCGTCCAACCTGGGCTGACACTCTAATATACTTATCCCTAATCCTGTCTACCCTCGTCACACCCTGTGCAAATCTTAACATCTTTAACTCTGCCACATCCAGCTCTGACTCTTGCCTTTTTGTCAATGCCACTGTCTCCAACCCATATAACATAGCTGGTCTCACTACCCTCTTTTAGACCTTCCATTTCACTCTTAATGGAACTAATCTGTCACAAATCACTCCTGACACTCTTCTCCACCCTCCCCATCCTGCCTGTACTCTCTTCTTCACCTCTCTTCACAGTCGCCATTACTCTGAACTGTTGATCCCAAGTATTTAAACTCATCCATCTTCGCCAACTCTACTCCCTGCATCCTCATCATTCCTCTATCTATCCTCCCTCTCATTCACACACATATATTCTGTCTTAGTTCTATTGACCTTCATTCCTCTCCTCTCTAGAACATATCTCCCCCTCTCCTCAATCTGTTCTCTACTCTCACTACATATCACAATGTCATCTGCAAACATCATAGTCCACTGGGACTCCTGTCTAAGATTGTCTGTCAACCTGTCCATCACCACTGCAAATAAGAAAGGGCTCAAAGCTGATCCTTGATGTAATCCCACCTCCACCTTAAACACATCCATCACTCCCACTGCAGACCTCAGCACTGTCACACTACCCTCGTACATATCCTGTACCACTCTTACATACTTCTCTGCTTCCCTTCTCTAAACTTCCCTTATGTATTTATGAGTTATGAAATACATAAGGGAAGTTTAGAGGGTTTAGAGGGTTTTCAGGCTACAATTTTAGATAGTGTGATATGTAATAAGTTTATGACTGATGAACAAGTAAAACAATTGTTGAGGAAAAAAGAAGCATTTTTAATTTTAAAATTTAATACTATGTTCCCTGAGGGTTTAAATCAAGAATGCTTCTGGAAAAGTTTTGTGTAATTACGTCAATATGAATTTGTAGTTTTAATAAGAATTGTTTAAAAGTTTGTGATATAAGTAACTAATCAATTATTCTATTATTCAATTATGTTCTGGTATATATAAACCTGGAGTTTTTCTTATTGGATGTACTCTGTTAAAGGCTTTTGGCCGAGGCGCTAGAGATTTTTACAACTGGTGTTTTGAAAATAAATTCCTTCTTTGGAGTTGCTGGATTGCTGTTGTGGTCCTTTTAATACATTTTGCTACAATTGTCTGCTGTAGTTTATCTACTATGACCAGTGATTCCTTAGTTGGCCTACCGAGGATTTTCCTAGATACTCCTTTGGAGACTTTACCTAAACCTATGGACAGTGCACCGAAAAATGGAGAGGTTGCAGCTGGTTCGAATTCTACATCTACTGTTTTTGTTCGCCAGGATGGTGGCAGTATTAATGAAATAGATAATGGGGTATTGAATAAATGGACCAAAGATAGGAAGTTATGGAATCAGAACCCCTTCTCAAGAGTTGGTAAGAAAGTAGATACGTTTAATAACCCTGAAGTGTCAGAGATGCTGTCGCGTATGGAGAAGTTACTATTTAAAGAAACTGCTACTTTTTTAAATTTTCAAAGTATGCAGAGATATGAGGAGTTGGAAATTATTCCTCGTGGGTTAAGAGCTACAAAAAATCCATCCACTCCGTTTGATCTGACTGTACCGGAAGAACGTGTTTTTCATGAAAGGTGGACAGCTGCGGCACACAATTGCAGCTTGGAGTGGGTTCACATATTGGTTGAACGTGATCTCTTTAAAAAACAGAAGCTTAAAGAAGAGATTAAAGGGTTGTGCCAAGATATCACTAACGTCATTTCACAGGATGAACTGCAATGTTTTTTAGTCAAAACCAATGAGCAGTTAGTGAGCTATGAAAAAGAACTGATTGACAGGAAGAAGAGCAAATTGGTTCGTGACATACGCGATTACGACAATAAAAGAGCGTTCCTGGTGGCGACCAACCCTAAGGGGAGAAAACCACATGTACAGTTTGAGCAGCATAAGAAACCGGTTTACAACACGGCGAAAAGGGCGTTTACATCAGGTGAAAGCATGGCTTCGGCTACGGAATGTGATACGGATGAGGATTTTCCGTATTTACCGCCTGCTGGGAATAACACATATTTAAATTCGTTTCGTGGAGCAAACAAAGGTAGAAAACGAAGTTGGAATGGTGCAGCACAGGGCTATTATCAAGAGCAACGTACTTTTCAAAGGACTAATAAACGAGGAAAATGGGACTAGTAGGGCTAACTATTTTTCTACATGTGAGTATGTTGTTAATTTATCTGGATTGGAGCTGTCTGAAGCTCACATATCAGTATTAATTAAAGGTTTGAAATACATACCTACTGTTCTCCCCAGACTGCATGTACTAAAAAGTGATATCTTTCGTTTTATACGAAAGTTAAAGTTAGTGCAATTTTTTGCTTCGGAAAGTGTAACTAATAAGGAAGTTTCTGAAGCGGATGAATATACTAGTAGCTCTAATGATAGTTTTTATTCTTGCTGTTCTGGGGAAGATGAAATGATGTGTAATAATGCCTATTGCAAGTTAAATACTGACAATATCAAAGTTAAAAGTGTTTTTGTTCCATTTTGTAATAATGAGAGTATACAGTGCCTAGATAAATCATTAAATCATAATGTACAAATAACTTATGATAAATTCATAAGTCAAAAGAAAAAAAGTGTTGAGTATAATTTGAACAAAATTGAATGGCAAGCATTAATTGATTTAAGTAGGAATGCACAAATGGTATTTAAACCTGCGGATAAAGGCGGGAAGTTAGTTGTGATGAATTATACTCAATACTTATCTATGTGTTATAAACATTTGAATGACAATACCATTTATCAGTGTATAGATATATCTGACTATGACAAAGCTCAAAAGTTGTATCTAGAGTTATTAGAAAAAGGCAAAAGATTATATTATTTTTCTGTTACAGATGTTAAAGATAAATTTGCTATAAAAAATCCTAGAATGCCATGTTTTTACTGTTTGCCAAAGATTCATAAGGATCTGGTGAATCCACCAGGACGGCCTATTGTTTCTGCTAGTGGGAGCTTTTTGAATAATATCTCTTGTTTACTACATGAAGTATTAGTGCCATTAGTTAAAAAAATACCATCTTATGTTAAAGATGTCTTTGAATTTTTGACAAAAGTGTATCAAGTTAAATGGGATGGGGAAATATTTTTTATAGTAATAGATGTAGTCTTTACACAAATATCAAACATCTAGATGGTATTAGAGCTATGAAACATTTTTTAGGTGAAAGTCCTATGGTTGAATACATTATAGAATTAATGATGATGTGTCTTCAAAATAATATATTTGAATTTGATGGTCATTTATATAGGCAAAAACAGGGAACAGCAATGGGGGCTCCATTTGCCCCGTGTTATGCCAATATATTTATGGGCTTGTTTGAACAACAGTACATTTATACTAATCAATTTTTTCGTACACATGTAATTAAGTATTATAGATACATTGATGATCTTATTTTTATTTGTAAAGGGGGTTATGAGTTAGTGGATCAATTTATAAATCAAATAAATGTTAATAATATGGGAATAAAATTTGATGGACTACAAAAAGGCAAAAAGGTACATTTTTTTGGATGTTGAACTAATAGGGGATAGTTACCAGCATAAGGTAATCTCCAAAATATATAGGAAATTCCCAAGTAGTAATAACATATTACATGGTGAAAGTTTCCACCCTTAGCACACTATGAAATCTATTCCTTATACAGAATTTAATAGAATAAAAAGATTGTGTAGTGAGAATAGAGATAGAAATGTTGAATTAGAAGATAGTTTTTTCAGATTCAAAGAGAGGGTATATGATGAAATGAATTTGAAAGAAAGTTTAAATAAAGTGCTAAATAGTAAGATTGAAAAATGTAGTTGGACATGTTATAAAAATAATAAAAGAAAGGAGCAAGATAAAAATATATATTTTACCACTACATATTCAGTAATATCAGAAGAAATTATAGATATAATCAAATCCAGTTGGAATATTATAAGAAAAGAAGTAGATTGTTTACAGCAGAAGAAACTTTTATTTTCTTTTAATAGGGGAAGAAATATTAAAGACTTTATAGTACATAGTAGGTTTCATAGACCGAAATTGGAAATAATAGAAGGAATAAAAGAAAAGGGTACAGCAGTATGTGGGAGATGTACTATTTGTAGATATGTGACTCGAAGGTTTGATAAAATTAATAATAAGAATTTTGAAACAAATGAAAGTTTTACTTGTAATAGCCAGAGAGTCATATATTCGATCAAATGCACATGTAACAAATTCTATATAGGTGAGACAAAAAGAAGTTTCTCTTGTAGAATAAAAGAACATATAAGGGATGTTAAGAATTATAAACTATCTAGTCCAATAGCTGTACATTTTAATGAAATACATAAGGGAAGTTTAGAGGGTTTTCAGGCTACAATTTTAGATAGTGTGATATGTAATAAGTTTATGACTGATGAACAAGTAAAACAATTGTTGAGGAAAAAAGAAGCATTTTTAATTTTAAAATTTAATACTATGTTCCCTGTGGGTTTAAATCAAGAATGCTTCTGGAAAAGTTTTGTGTAATTACGTCAATATGAATTTGTAGTTTTAATAAGAATTGTTTAAAAGTTTGTGATATAAGTAACTAATCAATTATTCTATTATTCAATTATGTTCTGGTATATATAAACCTGGAGTTTTTCTTATTGGATGTACTCTGTTAAAGGCTTTTGGCCGAGGCGCTAGAGATTTTTACAACTGGTGTTTTGAAAATAAATTCCTTCTTTGGAGTTGCTGGATTGCTGTTGTGGTCCTTTTAATACATTTTGCTACAATTGTCTGCTGTGGTTTATCTAATCTGGTTAAAAATTCCACTGCCATTTCTCCTAAACACCTCCAACTACACCTACAACCCCACTCAATTTAAAAACCTACTCAAAGATTATTTAACCAACTCATGGCTTTGCTCATGTAACAGTCCAGGCTAAGTAAGTCAAGTACTACTTTTCTCTACTACTCACAAAACAAACATATGAACCTACTACCTTTCATCTTTCCCCCACCTCTACCTGTCCCTTGCCAAGCTTAACTAGTAAGTCATCCTCCTTTAACCAGCAGTAGCTCTTCCACCAGGGTCTCTCCCTTCTCAATGGCTTCTTCCTCACCACTCCCTCCCTTAGTTCACATTTGTTTCACTACTCTATTATTACTGAATACAAACTGAAGACTTAATAACTTATTTACAGTAACTATCTCTCAATGCTCCTTATAGTAACACATACTTCTACTCTTATATCAACTGGAATACTTCCATACCATCTGTTGCCCACAATTGTAACATACTCTCTGTAGCTTAGCTTGCATTGTAGATTGACCAGATGTAATACTGGTAGATCAAACAAACTGCACTAATTTCTATCTTACTATTTTTGTAAAATTACTTGTATAACATCATACCTATGGTATGTCTCTTTCATTGCATAAAAATCACCTGTATTGTATGTTTTGTATCCAATCTTACTATGTTGAGCTTGTGCATGTAATCCAAAATAGTTGCCAAGATAAACTCCAGAACCAGAACACAACAGTGAGGAAGCAAACAGCTAATAACAACAAACTTTACTGGAAAATATGTTAAGTGCTTTCTTCCCCTCAGTAACAAGGGACTTCTTCAGAATAAGTACAAAAAACACAACCCCAGCCTTATATAATGAATCAATGACACTAACTGGTATAATAAATCAAACAGACTTTAAAAGACATACCATATTTAAAATATTGAAATCTATATTATAAATAAGACCCTATAACATGAATCCATATTAAATACTGAATAATTTAAATCACAAAAATTACATATATAAAGTAATATACCATAAAAAAAAAAAAAAAAAAAAATATATATATATATATATATATATATATATATATATATGTGTGTGTGTGTGTGTGTGTGTGTGTGTGTGTGTGTATGCAGTGTTAAATGTTTTGTTAAAACCAAATACTAACACCTATAGGGCAACAATTTAATCCAAAATAATTTTTAACTTTAAGATGCTGGATATACTAATAGCTTTATACCTGGGTATCTTGTGGCATCAAGCCTCAGCTGCCATCTTAACTCACATACATCCACATTTATGTCTAGACATCTACCTTGTGGATCTTTAATCAAATGTTGAATCACAAAATATCAAAAGACATGGTTCCTTCATTCGTTAATGTGTCTAGCAAGTGCATTTGTATGCTTACCATGTTGGATATTTAATAAATGTTCACTTATCCTATTCTAAAAGACCTAGCAGTTTTTCCTACATAGAAAATAGGGCAATCAAGACACTTAGCCACATAAACCACATTAGTGGTACTACAATTATGATGCTCATTAATACTTAGTGTTTTCCCATTCAAGACAAACTTCTCCCGTTTCCAAAATATAGGGACAAAACATACATCACTTGCATTTAAAATTACCCTTGCTTCTATTCGTACTATTCACACTGTTGTACTTGAACACTTCCATTATATTCTTGAAGGACCTATCTTTTTAAAAAATAATTTTAGGTTTTCCCCCAACTTTTTGCCCCACATTAAAATCAAATTGTAGTATGTCCCAGTTGTTGAAAGTGATATCAACAATATTCCATGCACCCTGGTTAAAAAATGTAATAAAACTTGAATTAATGTTTTTCTCAATATTATGATTATTTTCTTTGTTGGCTTCCTTGCCATATTTTAAAATAGGTTTATATAAACCATTTTGCCACTTGTAAATCACTTCTTTACTAATTTCATCAAGTAAAACATCAGGGTATCCCCTAGCCTTAAACATTTTAAAATAAATTTTAATTCTTCAGAAAAAACAATGTCTAACTGATTTATTATACCAATTAGTGTCATTGATTCATTATATAGGGCTGGGGTTGTATTTGTTGTACTTGTTCTGAAGAAGTCCCTTGTTACTGAGGGGCAGAAAGTGCTTAACATAATTTGCAATAAAGCTGTTTGTTATTAGCTGTTTGCTTCCTCACTGTTGTGTTCTGATTCTGGAGTTTATCTTAACGACTATTTTGGATGGTATTTGGTAACTCTGCAGAGATGGAAATGGCAAGTATGACTAACGGTGATATATTGGAACTACTACAGCAGATTAAACAACAACTAGCTGTACATACAGCTCAAATACAAAATTTAATGGAAAAACAAGGAAGTACTAATGATTTGTTCGGTATTCTCGGCTACCCGTTAACCCAGCCAACACCGAGTAATCTTGGTTCAAATGGTAGCGAGACATGGCAGCAGAATATGTCTGGGGATTTACCCATTAGGACTGAAGAGTTGAAAGGTAATTTCCAAGGACTGCCACAGAACAATACTTTTGTATTTGGGTTCGAGAGAAGGCAAGAAAGTATGATTCAATCCGAAACCACAATGACTGTTGATAAAATAAAGTTGTTTGAAAAAAACTTGTTATCCTATAAAAAAATTGCAATTGGAAATCTCTTATCTGCAGAAAAATATAGAGATGGAATTGGTTCCAAGGGGGTTGAGACTGTGGAAATACCCCAAAGGAGCCAAAGGAAATGCTGAACTGTTAAACAATTTACATAGCCTGTTTGATAAAACAGGCTTGCAAATGATGAGATTAATGGTCAAATATAACTTGCAAGCAGCAGAATAAAAGTCTAAGGAATTGGATGACCTGAATCTGACTATTCAAAATGATATTAATTTTGCACAACATTGACCCATATATAATAGTGTTTTCACAAATGTCAATACTGCTTGTGACATTATTCATACTCACAAAATAAATAAAATTAGAAGAGATTTAAATGAATATGCTAAGTTGATGGTGTATCTACTTTCTGCAGGTAGTGATAGCCTCGAGGACGATCGGGCCAATCATGGGACGGATTCTGAAGAGGGCTTGACATCAAATATGATGGGTTATAAAGCAACAAGGATTCCATCACAGTCGTTTCCGAATGATGACAACATAAGGTGTTCTAAGAGGCTCAGGGAGAAAGAACAACAGTTCCATTTTTTACCCAAAACGTATTGAGATTATGTGGTGCAGGGGGCACGGCTGAAAAACAACAGAAACAGAGCCGACAGCAGAAGACCTAATGGATATGGCCTTGGACATGTTGGACATTGTAAGTACACTTGCAACAGATACATCTCCCATTTTATTTGGTCTTAATTACGGTTCGCCTTCTGATAACAGTAATGAAGGCTTAGTTGACAATGGGGGAATTGAAACCAACATTGATTTGGACATATCATGTCTGCAAAGTGAACTTTTGGACAAATTTTGCGAGGTTGATTGGATGTCAGGTATTAATTCAAGTGTGGATATTGATAATGATATTAATGTTTTTGAATGCGGTATTAGTGATGTACTAAAAAAGGGGCAATGAAAAGAGTGTTGATATTGAAAATGTGTTTAAACCAACTATGATTCAGAATGTAAAAAAATATTTTAAGGTGTATAATTATTCTACAAAGGAGATACTTGTCGAACATTCCAATTTACTAGCCAAAGGGTTTACCTTTGTGCTGTTTAGAAGGGCAAAGATAGACAACACATTAATTGACCTTAATTGTTTTACTAGAAAGCTGAATTTTAAGGTATGGTTTAATTCCCAAAATGATGGGAATGTAGGTGAGGGCATGTGCATAAAGAGACCTAGCACATTTAACCCTCCTTTAAATAATATAATTACGTTGTATGAAAACAAATGTGAAAAAGACATCCAGAGGGCACTTAGGGGTAAAACAAATCAAGTACAGAATAACATGACAGTGGTGGAAGAAAGTTTGTTAAGTGACCTGGTAGGGGATGTTAACATATGAATAATGAAACCAGACAAAGGCAATGGGGTGGTTGTAATGAATAAAGCTGATTTCTTGAATGGGAAGAATGCCCTTTTGTTAGATGGAACGTATTTAGAGAGTTCCTTAAAAGAGATACATGTCATGTATAGGAAAATCGATTTATTATTGGAAGAGGATGAGTATGCATATATGAATAACAAATTTCCCATGGTACAAATATATTTGGAATTCCTAAAGTCCATAAGGGACTAAGGGATCCACAATTTAGGCCTATAGTTGAGGGAGAAAAATCCAAAATTTGCTTCATAAGCAAATATTTGGATCATAAATTGCAGGTAGGTTTAAAGACATTTTCATATATATGTCAAGACTCCTGGCAATTTTTGGATAAGGTTGAGAAGATAAGCATAGATGAGAATGTGCTCTTGGTTACCATGCACGTGGTCAGTTTGTTCACGGTTATACCCCATGAAGAAGGAATAGCTTGGCTGGAGACTCAGTTACTTAAAACTGGTAGATATGACCAGGATAATATTAGTTTATATGTAACACTTATGGAAGTGGTGCTCCAGAATAATTACCTCTATTTCGAAGGTCAGAATTACAAGCAAAAAACGGGGGTTGCTATGGGCCCTGCCTGGGCCCCCGTTTTTGCTAACTACTTCATGTCCTATTGGGAACAACAGTATGTAATCCAAAGTGCTTTCCATACCAACATTTTATTTTATACAAGGTTTTTGGATGACTTGTTCATCTTATGGAAGGGCAGTGAATTGGAATTGGTGCAGTTCTACAAACACATTAATCACACAGCTAGTTTTTTAAAATTTACACATCAACATAGTAGAGATACCATTTTCTATTTAGATGTGGAGTTAGTTATTACCAGGGAGAATAAGATGGAATCTACAATATAAAGAAAACCAACATTCTCAAATTCTTATTTAGAATTTACTAGCACACATCCTTTTTTCCAAAAAAAGTCTATAGTGAAGGAAAAATTGGTCCGAGCCGCCAGGATGGTGAGCTCAGGCATTGTTTTTCTGAAGAATTAAAATTTATTTTAAAAAATGTTTAAGGCTAGGAAATACCCTGATGTTTTACTTGATGAAATTAGTAAAGAAGTGATTTACAAATGGCAAAATGGTTTATATAAACTGATCTTAAAATATGGTAAGGAAGCCAACAAAGAAAATAATCATAATATTGAGAAAAACATTAATTCAGGTTTAATTACATTTTTTAACCAGGATGCATGGAATATTGTTGATATCATTTTCAACAATTGGGACTTACTGCAATTTGATTTTAATGTGGGGCAAAAAGTTGAGGGAAAACCTAAAATTGTTTTTAAAAAAGATAGGTCCTTCAAGAATATAATGGAAGTGTGCAAGTACAGCAGTATGAATAGTACGAATAGAAGCAAGGGTAATTTTAAATGTAAGCGATGTAAGTTTTGTCCCTATATTTTGGAAACAGGGGAGAAGTTTGTCTTGAATGGGAAAACACTAAGGATTAATGGGCATCATAATTGTAGTACCGCTAATGTGGTATATGTGGCTAAGTGTCTTGATTGCCCTATTTTCTATGTAGGGAAAACTGCTAGGTTTTTTAAGAATAGGATAAGTGAACATTTATTAGATATCCGACATGGTAAGCATACGAATGCACTTGCTAGACACATTAACAAATGCAGGAACCACGTCTTTCGATTTTTTGTGATTCAACATTTGATTAAAGATCCACAAGGTAGATGTCTAGACATACATTTGGATGTATGTGAGTTAAGATGGCAATTGAGACTTGATGCCACAAGATACCCAGGTATAAATGAAGCTATTAGTATATCCAGCATCTTAAAGTTAAAAAATATTTTGGGTTAAGTTATTGCCCTATACGTGTTAGTATTTGGTTTTAACAAAACATTTAACACTGCATATATATATATATATATATATATATATATATATATACTTATGATGTATTCTTTTATATATGTAATTTTTGTGATTTAAATTATTCAATATTTAATATGGATTCATGTTATAGGGTCTTATTTATAATATAGATTTCAATATTTTAAATATGGTATGGTATGTCTTTTAAAGTCTAATTGATTTATTATACCAATTAGTGTCTTTGATTCATTATATAAGGCTGGGGTTGTGTTTTTTGTACTTGTTCTGAAGAAGTCCCTTGTTACTGAGGGGAAGAAAGCGCTTAACATATTTTCCAATAAAGCTGTTTGTGATTAGCTGTTCGCTTCCTCACTGTTGTGTTCTGGTTCTTGTGTATGTAATATTTTGCATATATATTACTATGTGGAGTTTTTCTCCCCAAGCCCCTGCTGAAAATGGGTCTCCACCCAGTCAGACTTTTGTGATAAACAAATGTAAACTAACTAAATAAATACATAATAAATAAATAGAAGATGCTACTGTAATGTAACACTCTCTGCAAGAAGAAAATTTAGATGTAAAAAAAACATTTGACAAGGCAGCCTAGCAGTATAATTGTTCACTATTATTGTATCTGAAATTTCCAGAGAGGGTTGTTAAATTACTTACCAGACACGGATGCCTGCTGTCTCTACTTTTGGTTGTTTTTTATTTGGAACCCTTGACATGCAAGTTAAGGCAAATTCTAACTATTAGATGCAGTTTTCTCTGTATGCAGATGACCTTTATTTATACTTATCTAATTCAAAGCAGGATTTGTCTATTATTTTCACTAAGATACATTTAGCCAGGCTGGAGTTTGCACTGTGTGATTCCTTGAAACCTCTTGTAAAACAGGATTATGGGATATATGCAAATGCCCCCTTAAGGACACAGTCCACTTATGCTGTGTGATAATGTCATAATAAGACTGAAACATGTATGTTCACAGCTAGTAGGGTTTGGATTTATTGGCCTGAATTAGTCCATTAATCGACTTAAAAAGAAATAAGTCATGGGCATTCAGAAACACCATATAGCTGAAACACCTGGTGCCCTTAAATCGTCATTTGCATATATACCATAATCCTCTTTTACAAGAGGTTTTAAGGAATCACACAGTGTAAACTCTAGCCTTGCTATGCTTTTCTTGTGTTTTTTTTTTAGTTCAAGTGACTGTGTTACTCCTGTTTACTCTTTTAATAAGATACATTTGGAAAAGTCTCAGTTTGCAGTATTAACACATAGAAAACAAGAGCTATATAGATGAATGACATTCTTTCAAAGGCGGCAGCTACAGTATATCTGTTTTTGATAGACTCTTATCACAAATAATGGAGTTTAAAGTTAGCTAACACACTATACAGAACCGCAAAGTTAGTGCTTGGTGCCTTTCCTTTGTTCGAAGTTCAAAGTTCATATAGTTGACTTATACTTGATTCTGCATTACATCGAACTTATTTGGTTTATGTATGTAGAATCAAGTGAAAATGGATCATCTGGGTTTCTGTTGGAATGTGTGTGAATATGTGCATATGGCTGAGTGTGTGCATGGGCTTGTGCCTGTGTGTGTGTGTGTGTGTGTGTGTGTGTGTGTGTGTGTGTGTGTGTGTCTGTGGGATTTGGTTTCTGGGTGAGTTAATGGCAATTTGTGTGTGATTGCTAATGATTTTCTACAGTTGTAAATCTCATAGTATGTTTTATTAGCGGGGAGCAGTATAGGGTATTTTAACAGTTTTGAAACACTGGAATGAGCTTCAGATGCAATAAGTGAAATAAATGATACTAAGCTATAGCATTTTGCATATGATATATGTGGAAGGAGAACAAGTTAGACAAATACATTTTTGTCTGGTGAGGGAACGGGATCTTGTTACAAAAATAAGTCAACAAGACTAGAGAGAACGTTATGCTAGCCCCAAAGTATGATACCAAATATCAAAAGTTTATTTTTTGTTTTGTAATTAGCAATGGCATGTTAAGTGATTTCTATATTTTTTTATCAATTATCTGCAGGAAAAATGAGAAAATTTTATTATATTATTCTTTCTGTCTTCACAGCATCTGGTTTAGTAGCAAAGCAAGCTATGCATCTATGAAATTGATACAGGCCTAGCCACATCACTTGTATAGCTGCTGTAGCAAATCATCCCTTGCCTTGGAACAACAATTCAGACTTTAAAGTATAGTAAAAGACAGAGTGTAGACCACAATCATACATGCAAGAGAGATTCCCCAGAAGGAAAAAGTGAAGTTGTCATCATTGTTGCTCTTTTGCAATGTTGACGTGGACAAGGAATGTTCTTACATTTCTCTGTAAGGTATAGTAGATAACGTATTAGTATATTTGTAGTGGAGTTAAAGTAACTGAATATTTAACTACATGCTCTCTGAGTTACTTGATTCTTTCCATAATATGAAAGAAATGATGAATAATTTCTTGTACTTTTCTTGATGCCATCATAAACCTAATCATAAGTAAAACTGCAGAGCTAATTTACACTCATGAAAAAAATATCTGTATTCTTACTTCATACATTTCAAAAAAAGCTGACTACCATCTCTGGAAATTATTGCTTCTGCAAGAGATGGATAAGCAATGTGTCATTTTAAGCTCATGAGGGCTGAATTATTCTTATGTGCTTAACTCAAGCCAGCTAAACCAGGTCTTCTAGGATCTCTTTACTGTTCAGTGAGAAAAACTACATTCAGCAGAATTCTCAAGAAATTAGCTGGATTACCAACCAAATATTAGCAGAAAGTGAAAATTAAATATTAGTCATTGTACATTCTGACTTAAGACAAAGGGAAAGTTGTTATTTAACACATATTTCAGTCTCAAGATATATCAGGAAAAATAATAGTATTTTTAAACTAGGGTTGTCTTAATGGTTCAGAAATTCTTACGAAAGGGGTTTTGTTATACACAAACTGCTTGTACTACTAGATAGCCCTGTAGCTCCATTTTCTGTCTCTTTGTTAATTCAAACATTAAGAGAAACCTACATTACCTAAATCGCATTTTTTCTGATATTTCACTAAGTTAAACTCATGCCAGTGTACCATCTATATAACACTCAGAATACATTGCTCACTTTAAAATATATTAAATAAAATAGTTGGCTTTTTCTTATATACTGTTTACAGTTAATGTTTTAGTATAATAATAATATTATTTTAAAGCCCTTCCAACTAAAATACATGTCGACTGGGTAATCATTTTCAGCTTACTGATACTTCTCAAATGTATATTCCTTATTTTTACACGGCAAACAATTTGTTCATCAACCTGTTTGGCACAGTTTGTAATTTCTAGATGCTCTCAAAATTATTGACTTCTTTAGAATAGGTATTGGTATATTTTATAAACTGACTACACTTTTATAGTTTCTCACTGTTGACACTTACCACAGAGTATAGAATCAAATCCTGCATTTTCTGTTGAGTTTTCAACTAATTTGACTCTACCCTTACAATGCCAAATGACTACCTGTAGTCATTCTGGAGCTCAGTAACATGAACATCTCTACAGAGGAATCATCAAGTTACTGTCACAAAATCTAAATATAGTCTTTATTTTCGCAAACATACCACAGAATTCACAGCCAAATATTTCACTTTAGGAATCCTCCATCCAAAAAATCAGAGCAGTATTTCAAGTAGAATTTGATGATTCCAAAACTGCTTTATCATTGCTCAAATTCAAATTTGCTGGCATACTGTTATAGGTAATAGAAATAATTCAAGGCAAAAATTTTTAACGACAATAAGCATTAGAACTGTTCACTTGTTTTTTCTTACTTTGTGAATTGCATTACTGAATACTTTCAAATGGCAATTTAAAATGGAAAAAAATCACTAAGTATATAAAGTAAAAAAATATTTTAGTCTTTATTCAACATTAGAAATAATCAGAAAGTCTTATAAAGTGATTTAGAAAGTTCCAGTCTGGTCTATGAAAAGGCAACTTAAAAAAGAGCGCATAAAATTTCACACTGACAAATGTTTTAAGCAACCACAGCATTGTAACACAGATGTTATAAATACATATTCCATATAAAGAGTTTGCATTACAGTTTGCCGTCAGGCTTATAGTAGGTCAAATTATACCATTTAGACTTTTGAATTTACATTTAAGTAAACCAATTAGATCTGATATCTTTCTAGAGCAGATGAAACAAACGCCTTTAGCATACAAATCCAGAAAATTTATTTCATTAACAGCAGGTTACTCCAATTTCCTGTATAGTTGTTTAATGCAACTTTAAATTACCCTAGGAATTGTATCATGGTTCTGAATGCCATTGCTTGTGCTCAAAGCACTGAGCATTGAAATATAACTTCTCCACTTCTGCTGAAAATCCTGTAACATGCTTACCATTGCTAACGGCAAGTGTTCATACATTGCCTCTCCTGGCAAGAGGGGCTGAAAAGTGCTGGTCACTTGAAGAAAAATCACTAAGCATTCTATGTGTTCAAACAGAACAAATAAGACTCTGAAACCATGAAAATCATGCATCAGGTCAAGGCTACCTTTACATTTCACTCATCTCTCTGTTAGTTTAACAGTGTCTGTAAAGTAACAACATTTGTAGCTGTTACTCTGAAAAGTGCTTCAAGATGTGGAGCAAGCACTAATGACAATTCCTATTATATGTATAAAAAGGAAAGTTATATCCCCTAAAAGGCACAAAAGCCTTGAAAGCAGTATGTTTCAGATCAATGAAACTTTATTTGTCTAGTTTGTTAAACACATTTTGCTGAAAAGGTCAAAAGGATCTGACATTTTACAGCCCCTGCAATTATTTTGTTTTCTCAAATCTCCTGCAAATATGTGAGTTGATCACATAAATTTAGCAGGGATAAGTGATAGCGGGGAGGTGAAGACCTCCAAACTCTAAAAGAAAATCTGTTTTCCCTATTTTGTTTCATTGAACAGACTTGCACCATTTTAAAACAGGTGCAGTTTCTGGCATGATCATTTGGAATTTTGACATCTGAAACTGTCAAATTTCCAGAGATTGACATGCATACCCACCTCTAGGGCATTCAGATTAATCTATTTAGCATACAAACCTTAGCAGAAACAGGTGATGGCATGGACTATGCCAAACCTATTGTTCAGTTATATTCACATTATTAGCCAATCAACATTGTCACCTTGCTACAAATAATTAGGTGTGTGAGCTAGTAGGTATCTGCTATAACACCTTTAGAAGTGCAGATTATAACAGTGTCATTATATACAAAGCAAAGATCATATAAAATAGCCTGTGACTTAGTGAATTAAAAAGACATTATTTTTGCAAACTGCAGTACAGATTATATCATGAATGTGGCAATGCACAACTATGATTGTTTTATGTGTTTAAAACTATTTCTACACACGAGAAAGATGTGGCCAGTGGTTTCTACTAATAAACACCCTTGTCATTCAGTTCATGCCTTTCTAATCCAAATGATGGAGTAGAAAGAATAATATGTTCTTCACCTATAGGGAATTACAAAAATATACTGCTGACCCTGTGGGCAAGGTAGCAGGAAGACAGGCTACTTAAATTTAGTGAATTATTGCTTTGTTTTATTAATTTTAAATAATCCATTAAAATACTGCTGTTGTTAGGACAAAGCTAGGATAACAATTTCCCTGAAACAGATGTCTGGACCTGCCATGAATGAGCTAAGATGCTTCCTTTGCTCCCTCTCTGTACAGAAACCTTTGGCCAATTGCAACTTTCAAAAGATTCATAATTCTGCCCCTTGTTCAGATCCATGGTCTGCTTTATTATAAACGCATCATTAGAAAGGCTATAAAAATGCAGCATGCAGAGTAGATCACAGTTATTCCACTATATAAAAATAGCAAGTGCAACATGCAAATTTAGCTTTACCAAATGGGATGGGGATCTTTTGCATAACACTAGTAAAGCAATTGGGATGCAATGTTACACATCTACGTAGAGCTTGTATCAAAACTGCAATCTTACAGAAACAAACATTTAAGGATGCCCAAACTAGATTTTTAGCAGACACAAAAATACATTGTTATAAGTTCTTTGGTGATAAGAAAGGTGGTCCCACACAAATAATAAGACAAGTCAGATCTTGCCTTTGTGGAATGTCAGAGTGCAATGCAATGTTATGTAAGGCATCATATGAATATCACAGTAAGGTTAAATATTTACAAATATGGAACCATAAATAGCATTTGGAGACAAATCATTCAATATGATTAGTCAAATAATGGTTTAAATAGAAGAATATTGTATAATATCAAATCACTGACAACATTTAAACTTTATAAATATCTTTCATAGCAAACTTCTGAATATGCTCTTTCAGAACATGGAGTAGTAAAAACAAAGCTGTGTAAAATGTAAACAACATGTCCAGTAGTCAGTGGCTTGCCAGAAGTGAAAGAAACAATGGAAAAGATCAGAATGACAGCAGTAATACTACAATTCAGAAAAGACTTGATAACAGAGAAGGAATACACATTCAGCCTTGTCTTCCACTGTTTTAGGAGATAAGCTGTAAGTCCTTCTTACCTAACATCTCTTTGTGAATGGTATTATGCCTAGCCCATGCATTTTTGAAACCAGTCATTATTTTTTACACTAATGTCTCCTTCAGAAAGGCTATCCCGGTCTTATACTTCCTTTTCTATGAAATAAAATACCTGCATTTCTCCACTGAGCTGCCCACATTGAATCTTCATTGTATACCTTGTTGTTCTCATAAATCTTTTTGAAATATGGCACGCACTTGGACCTTGTAGACTCCCTTCAGGTATCTAAAAGCGTCCATCATGTCCTCCACTCCATTTTGGTTCCTCAGCATTACTGATATTAATTCATTGCATTGCCTTTCTTCACATGGTGTCTGATGGAGACCAGGTGCCATTTATGATGTCTTTCTCTAAAGTTTCTCTGGCACGTTCATGTCTTTACATTAATGAGGTTGACATAACCATAGACAGTACTCTAGATGGTGTTCTGCTGGTGATCCTTCTTCCTGGACATGCCAGTGCTCCACCCACCTTCCTTGTTAGTTTCCCACACTGCTCACTTATCTTTAGGACAAATGACTACTCCTAGGTTAATTTCCTCTTTTATCACTGATACACATCCATCCCTTGAATGTGATCTCCCAGTTGCGTTATGTTGCATAACTTATCTGTTAATGAAATCAATTCTATCACTGTGATCTAGTCGTACTGGAGGGTCTTGCATGACTCTGCAATCCTCACAGCTATGCTGTCTTAAAGCACTTTGTTTTTAATCAGGTTACCCTTGACAAAGTGGTTTAAATGGAGGGGCCACACAAACAGCAATTCACAGTTTGACTTCAAGATGGTTAATTTAAAGAATCAAACATTATCATAGGGTGAATAAGTAGTGCTCATCAGCAATTGGCTGGAAACAGGATGACCCACATAGTCTCTTTGGGATTAGCACAAAAAGCTGCTTGGAGCTGCTATGTGGCCTAGTGTCTGCAAGGTAAAAAGTGACAGTTATGTAAAATGCCATTGCAGTTTTACATCATGTATAGGACAGATCAGGATGAACTCAAGTTGAGAAGGAAGCTCTAGCTTGAGTGGGAAGTTGAAAAGTATCACCAAGATGCAGCTAGTTTTACCTCTAAATGCAGCATAAGCAGATTTCTCTCATAGAAGTGGTCTCTTCTATTTTACAGTTACATTGGGAGAAGCTTAAGATACATAGGTGTGAGATAATCACAAACCACTGGGTTAGGTGTTGCACAACTTGTGTTTCTATTACCAGATGTCAGAATTCCTTAATGTGATTGTAATTTTCAGGAAAGAAAACTGTTGTCTGTGCATGTGCATCTAATGGCTATTCAAAGTATTTTGCCTCTGAGGAGGCCATGAGTATTAATGCCTTGACAGAGTACCACCTAATGAAATTATAGTCTTACTGGAAGAATTCAATGGTTCTGGGGGGGGGGGTGATATAGATACTTGTGTGGTGGGGGAGGAAGTGATGGAGAGAAACAGCCCTAATTTAAAACCATGTAGTGAACTGTTATTGGACTTCTGTGGTAGTCGTGATTTTTCTACAAAAGACATCATATGCAAGTACAACTCTGAGCATTGGTATGAGAGCTCCTTGGATCAAAGTCTGATGACCGACTTCATAGTCATACTATCGGACATGAAACTGTACATCTCCATACACAGGTCAGCAGGAGTATTGAGCTATCAAATGACCAACACTTGGTGGTTTGTTAAATAAAATGGCTGGGATGGCTGCAGGCAGAGCTCAAAAACCAAACCATGTAACAACATGCCCAAGGAATGCCCAAGAGTTGTTTGTTTGCTGAATGACTTCACTTCCCATCTCTGCAAGACCTTCACTGATACACCAATCAAGGGTGAATTAAAGGAGTCTGAATGAACTCTGCTCTTTATCTTAGCTGTTCAGGTGGAGTTAAGGAAACAATATCTAAAGTTGTCATGGCTTCTCTTTACAGTAGCCCTACAACCCACTGTATACACCAGCAGTAAGGAATGGCGCCATGTTAAAGAAATATACTGTCCCTACAATTCTGATACTACGGGAATCCCTTTATATGACAAACAGATACATACATACATACATACCAGGGAGACAGTACCTACAGCCATCACTGAGGTAAAAGGCCAGGAATAAAAAGAGTATGGCAAGGTCATGGAGAATGACCTTTGAATATCCTCAGTGAAGATGTAGCAACCCATGTGTTGACTCTGGGGGAGGAGTTATACTGTACAGGCAATTCTCAGCAGTAAGCAGCAGTGAAGAAACACTGGCTGTGAAAATTGCTAGATGGTGAAAGGGATTACTTTGAGGAACAACCAAACCTGCTAATGTCCTTCTTTGAGAAGTTAGTGTTGCAAGGAAGTGATGGGTTTGTTCTGTAGATGATAATGAGGTCTTCAGTGGTGTCAAGCATGTGGGAATGAGCACAATCCTCCCAGAAATGCTGAAGGAACTGGATAATTGTTAGGTTTTGTGGTTAGAAGTCCTTATACACGAAATGAAGTGCTGGTTACCACCTTTGTAAAGGAGGTCAAGAGGATCAATTCCATTTACAGATAGGATATACTCCTTAGCTGTCATGAGAAAGCCTACGCCAGGATGCTAGAAAGGTGACTCATCTGATAATTAAGCTTGTGATTCAGGAGTACAGATCCTGGTTAGGAAACAGTGGGTTATTTCTTTGTGCTTGAAGAGATACTGGTGGAGTGGCACTCTGGGACCTTGCCAGTACTGTCTAAACAGGACGTGAAGAAAGCATAAGACAGTGCAGTATATCTTTTGCCTGGTGCTATAATAGAGTCTGTGGAATGTTGCTTCATGTAGTTTGTACTGCTGTGGTTCATATCTTTTTGCGTTAAGTCAAATTTGTGCAAAATGGGCATAAGACTCCACAATGGTGTGTTTCCACCCCTACTTCTCTTTATGATTTTTGGCAATGAGATGTCAATAAGTTGCTGAAGTTTGGAAAGTTTCACGTCTAAGAATGGGAGAGTTATAGCTTTGTTGTTTGCAAATGTTATCATCCTCTAGGCCAGAAGAGACAGTGATCTCTGGTGTGCACTGGAGTGGTTCACTGCTGAATGAGAAATTAATGGAGTTTTAAGCAGCTTCTTCAAACCATGTTATATCTTCGCAGAAAGAGTGGGATGCTGTCTGCAAGTTAGGGAAAGTAGGTAGTTGTAAATGAATAAACTATCTTGTGATCATGTTCATGGGATCAGCAAATGGCCACAGTGTTGAACGACTAATCAATGAGCTGGTAATATCGACAGACATAACATCCTTTTTGCACCGCCACCCCCAGCCCACCCCCTACTAACTATGTATACCAATGCCAAGATTGCACCATGGTGGGAAAACAGCCAATTCCCTGTTCCCCGCTATTCCATGATAACACATAGCACACGTCCTGTACACTTCTCTGTGTTGATGTTATGGCCATTGATATTACTGGTTCAATGTTAAGCCATTCAAGATTGTGGCCATACAAAGGGGATCTTGTTCATGAGTAAGAGCAGAGAGGGCCTACCTAAACAGGAGTGTTTGAGTGAAGGCAGAGAATTCCCTTTAGTGATTATAGAGGCCACAGATGAGCACTGTAGGTCACATTCAGAAGGGCTGTCTTTTTTTCTTATGCTGATAGGGGGACCTGGTAAGCACTAGTAACCCAGCACCACAGGTTCACCCATATGAAACCACTCCTTTTCCACAGTCACAAATGAACCTGAACAAGAGAGAGAAAAAAGGAGAACCCATTATTACACACATATGTTGAAGATAAAATTATCTCTGAACAGTGCAGTAGTGCACATGACATAATCACACACTGCGGCTTTGAGAGGCCTTCTTGTAACATCCATTCATGTTGACTTGCCACTCCTTGGCTACTGTAAGACAGAGTTAGTAATAACTCAGGATGCTGCTGGACCTGTAAACAGAATATGAAAAAATAATGTTTACTGTAAAATTCCATCTCTCACACCCTTCCCATCCCCTAACCTCTGCCTCCTACTTTGAAGCAGGTTAGTGTGGTGCCACTGTGTCATTGTTTCGATGTCTGCTCTGCTCACTAAAACAGGTGATGCCAGTGGAATCACTCACTGTCTTAACAAGCTTATGTCAGCAGTCAAGCCTCAAAGTCTCCATGCAGGAAAAGCAAGAAAATCCTGCCTTCCTTTGGACACAAAGCAGGAGCCCTGCTGTTTCCGGCAGCGAAGAAAGCGGTGTTCTCTTTCACGTAGGTTTATTCATGGAGCAAAGCAGTAGCCTTGTGCACATGGAGACACATTAGAACATCATGTGACAGGCATTGTAGCACAAACATTGGATTTCTACTACAGGCATGAGTACAACAGTGTTGCAGTGGCATTTGCAATGCAAGCCCTGTGCACAAGCATAGTATTCATGAGCCCCTATGCCCATGGTAGTGTCTGTCAGTGTGGCTAGTGCATTGCATATGATAATGCTTGAGAGACATCCTCAATAAATTTTCTCATTAGCATAACCAAAATGCCAAGAAGCCCTTATTAATACAATACATTCTGAGTGAATACAAGCAACTGTAAAATTGGATCTTTTAGATTTTAAATATGCATAAAGAAGGAAGACAAGGCATTTAATAATAAACAGCTGTACTGCGCTTATTACCTATTCTGGGTGGCAGCAAAAGGGACACATAGGAAGTGGTGTATTTGGATGTGGCAACACTGGCACGTCCAGTTGTGAGGGGGAGCACATGATGGGCTATGCACAACTAGGTAATGACATGCCACAAAGGGCATGATGGCCCCTAAGCACAGAGTGATGCATGGCAGCACATTTTAATGTGGGGAACGGGTTATGAAGATAAATACTGGTGATCAATACGCAGGAACGGGTGTTACTGTAGTTTATACAGGGAAGGGGGAATAGTTACACCACTACAGGGGACACCTCGAAATAAGTGCATGTTTTTATAAGTTTTAACATATTATCTGAGCAGCATACATCTGCCTGCAAAATACTAAGGATAAAGAGTTGCTTCAAACAAGAAGCCGTTTTGAGAGTCCCGCTTTAATTTTTAAACACCTTTCTGTTGGGTGATACCACTATATTCTTTTAGAGAATGTGGTACTTCAGCAGTGACACTACTAGATTTTTTTCCTTTGAGCCATGCATTTTTGGACTGGTGAGGTTTTTCACAGAGGTTTTTTTAAGGATCAAAACTAAGTCAGTGGCTCAAAGCAATTTTGAATAATAGAACACAGTGGTTTGGGTGAGATTAACTTATCTGAATTAAGGGATAAAACTACTGCAGTAATGCAGAGAGCTGTCCTGGGTGCAACCCTCCTCACTGTGTGGATTTCACAGACATCATATGGCTCAAACTGCAGCAGATACCTTACTAATGATGACCTATTCAACGGTGCTATAAGACAGGCAGTATGAAACAGACAAAAGTAGGTTCTACCAAGACTGACCAAGTCAGCAGAGTATTTCAATTCACTGTAAACAACTTTGTTAAACTCACTTCAGCCAGTAAGTCCTTTGTGTGACTTATCAGCTTTTTGATGGGGAAATGCTGGTGAAAGATAAAAGGCACCAGGAATTCTGGTAATAACTAGGAATGCAAGACTGACCTATGATAGCAGTGAACCCAATGTTGGATGTTATCCTTATTGAGATAGCCATTAAAGTAAAAAGGAATAGCACACACAGGCTTTGGCCAGTCTACACCCTACCAAATGTGTGCTGTTATGAACATCATATAAGCAGCAGACATCAGCCTGCAGGAGTTGTCTTGAGGAAAGAGTCTAAACAGAATGCTCAATAGTCACATACTACATAATCAAGAACAGATGTGAACTGCTCTTCTTAGAAAACACAGGGGCAACTTCATATAGGAGTACAAGGTCATGTCACAGAAATGTCAGTCTGAGTAGAAATGTAGCTGAGGACTAAGTGGCCAGAGATGACAGATTGCAGGAAAGTAACAGCACTTTTCTCTGGCAAAGTACTTCACCACGGAGATGACTGTGAACCCATGGGCAAATACACTAGCAAATTGTCTGGCATAGACAATATTCTATCTAGGAGGTATTAAAGAGACACAAGTAAAAGTATAAAATGAAGGAAGTGTACAATGTTAACTACGCAACAGGGTTTAATTCTGCAGATGAGTTAATGTAATGTACTGAAATGTAAGGATCTCCATGTCCTACATGACACAAAGCCATGTTATATATCGCTGAGGAAGGGAAACATTGGAGTTACAACACATTTCTTCTGTCTAGGTTTTGACTGTGACTGCAGACTGGAAATACATTTGGTTTAAATCATCGTTCACATCTTCTGATGAATAAAGATGTCAGCCTTCCTGCGAAAAATGCATGGCGTCATCTATTGACCAAAGTCATTTACCACTCTGTTGTGGTAAGTCTACATGAAAACACAAAAGAAACACACTGTTGTGACATTATCATATTAACACATACTCAGTAAACATGTAACCATAGCAAAAATTACAGCCAACATATGTCAAAGAAAATGTGAGCTGTACACTGGTCAAGACTGCACAACATTCTGAATGAAACAACTGTCACATGGAGTTATCAAAAGTTTTATACTTACTGTAACAACAGCCTACATGAGAAGATCTTTCTTCTATAGCAGTAGAGCTAAACGTGTACGCCTTTAATTAGCTTGGAATTTAAAGCTTTCCTGGTCCACTAGCCCACACTTTACCCACAATGCTTGCAAATTAGCTACCTCTCGAGATCGGTCTCACATCATGCAGAATCAGAAAAGTGCAGCTACTAAAAATCCTCTAGACCATATCAGGTATGAGACAGAGAAAAGAGTATGGGTAAGAGGATGAGGACGTACCTGCTCATCCAGATCTATCATCATGGCAAGAACTTAACTATCATATCTTGTATGAGGAGGTCCAGAATCCAAATCTCAGCTTCTTGAATGGTCACATTCATGGTAATATACCCCCTAATTACCTTGACTCCAAAGGAGAACTGAGATCTAGATGTCACGTCCACCATATAGTGTCCCATGAAAGCATTTAGGGAAACCTGTGTAGCACCACTGGAAATATCATCCTAGGAAAAAAAATGCTCCATTTACCTACTGCCCTTGCTAAATGTTTTACAGGCACAAATGGCATTTCTGATAAAAAAATATACATAATGCAATTACTCAACCATCCAGATAAAGTCATTTTATGAACTTTAGAATCCAAATTCGTATTAGAAAAAGATACAAACAGTTGTGAGCCTTTTCCGTCCACACAAAATCGGAGTTATCTGTTACCTGTATTAAAGGAATTAGAAAAGTATACAGGTAGGTTGTCAGAGGTGATTAAAGTCAGTCTCAGTTGCTAACACTGACACAAATGATGGACTACTTTGTGGTGACACTCTGCCCTTGTGGAAGTTCAAGTAATGTGGATTAATACATGATACTTGCAATTCAGAAAGTAGCTGAACTAAGTCCATTAAAAATGTGTTTTTCATGATACAGATTTTAACTATGCCATAGCAAGGTTCAAAAGGAGGAAGAATCAGTTTCTCTGAAACAAAATACAAATCTAGTGGAGATACGGGATCTTTATTCAAGGTCAAATAAGGAAGGTGCCTCTGGAAAAGGCCTTAAATACCTTCAAAGATGCCAATCATGAAGAGAACTGATAAAAAATTGGACATGGCAGCAAGATACACCTTATTAGATGAACAGCTGAAATCTGTGTCAAGTATCTGAAAACACATCCCACCATTTTTGGTACAAGGGCTGTGAAGGGATCCAAACCTTTGGAAGTAGCCCATATAGTACATTTTTCTAGTATAAGGCCTTTGGGCAGAAGGGAGTAATTGCAGTTCTCTGGTGGAGTAAGGAGTCCATGGCAATTACTGGAACTGGAATAACCTTGCAGTTAGTTGAATTCAGTGAAGGTCTAGGTGAGGCCTGCCAGATAGATAGGTCGGTAGAGTCCTACAGGGCCTCAAACATAAGAAATTCTCCAGGAAATGCTGCCTCAGCAGAGGAAACCACACATTAAAAGGACACAATGAGACTGAGAATGAAATTGGACTTGTTATGTTTGGCTTACTGTCTGAATTTCTCAGTAAAGAGAAAAAAGGAGATCTAAACAAGTCCTGGGGCCATTTTTTTATGACAGCAACTCTGTGGTGTTCTGGTGGAGGGCGGAAGAGTCATATTTGGCAGTGGTTGGGGATGCATAGAAATCCAAACAAGTCTTCCTCGAGTGATATAATAATTTCTGAGCTACAGAAAGATTAAAGGACCACAACCAAACGCATCAGTAAGCAGCAACTGAGCTTGTCTACTAGACAACTGATCATCCCAGAAATGTGACTGAACTCATAAAATGTGCTGTTGACATTGTACATTCCCATACCCTTATTGCTTCTCAACTGAGGCTGTACAGGTGACTTTACAATGGTTGTTTGTGTATTAAACCACTGCCATATTTCTGTTGTTGTTGCTCTGGATGGTAGTGGCACCTTGGAGGACCGAGTCATATGAAGGACAGCCTTCATCTCCCTTACTTTGATGTGCAAGACCATCCTCTGTCTGTGTCCATGCATCTTAAACAGTCTACACTTGACAATGCTCCCCCACCTCAGGACTGAGGCATCCCTGATGACAGACACCAAAAAAGTGGGAACTTGAAAAAGACTGCTCATAGTTAGGTTTGTAGTGTGAAGCAAACAATTCAAATTTGATTTGCAAGCTGTGTGAATTTTCATGTCATATCACAAGATCTGATAACTGTGACCAGTTAACTTTCAATGTTCACTGTAGAGATTTCACAAAAAAAATCTGGCATGGGGAACTACGTGAAATGTTGTTGACATGAGAGCCAATGCTTTGAATCAGGACACTGCTGTGATTATCTGAGACAGACCAATCCGAAGTGCAGCTTTTATAATGGAAGGATCCAGTTTATGGAAAGTCATGCTTTGCAGGACAGAATTTCCAAGGTGTACCAACAAATGTTTGCATTTGTGGGGGTTCCGTCTTGGACTTTGCAGTCCTCATTGCAATTCCCAAAGACTGGAAGAGGCACAGAAGAAGCTCCTAAGCAGACATCAACCTGTTTCATACTGAAGTGGCTAGGTGCCAGTCATCCAGCTCAGGAAACACCTTTACCCCTTGCAGCCTCTGCAGTCCACTCCAGCTACTGACAAACATTTGTTTAACTTCCTGGAAGCTAAGGAGGGAATGAAAAGAGAGGTTCAGAACTGACAATTGTTGGTTCCTACCCAGAAGCAGAGAAACCTCCTGGACTCCTTGGTATCTTTATGTGGCGATAGGAACCCTAGAGTTCCAAAGAGAATATCAAATCTCCTACTGTCAGACAGATAAGAAATACACTTAAGAAATTAAGAAATTAAGAAATTGCACTTGATCATCCAAAAAGTATTCTTTGAGGACACATTTGTTTAAGCCATTCAAACTGAGTCCAGGCCTGAGGTCCATTGTTATTCTGGGGCCTAAAAAGAAACTGGAGTAATAGGCCAATTGTTTTGAGCAGGGTGGGTTTCCCCAATTACCATTTAACACATTTATTTCCTGTTACACTCTTTTGATTCAGTGAGCTATCTGCCAATTGGAAAGAGTGGGGCAAGGCAGGAGTGCATAAGGAAAATGTATAGCCTTAGGTTATCCCTCTCCTTATCTACGTGCATATTGCTCAGTCACTGAGCATTAAAACTTATTCATAACATTAGCCTTTAAAAGTCATAGCATAGGGTCAAAAAAAGAGAAGGAGTTTCTTATTTCTCAGAACCAAGCATTTACATATGCTAGATCTCATATACTCAGTGATAAAGAATCGGTTTAGACTTACTCCATTTATTTAGTAATATATGTGCTGTTAGCAAATAGAATTTAAGAAGAAAAGCAGGAAATGCAGGAGGAGCACGGCTAAATCTAAGAATGAAAATCATATCACTGTGACTGCATCATAGCAACTGAGTGGTCTGTTCACTTGTATTTTGGCAATGACCAGCTATGCAACCAAGTATAGGGATGGACAACACCTAACAGCCTCTACAGTAGGACTGTGTGGTGAGGACTCCAAGAATAGACTGCTGTCTCAGTACCCCTACTGCTGGCCATTCCTTCCCCTGGGCTAGCAACAGTTCTGAAAACTGTCATGGTCATGCTGGTTCCTTCAGACCCCTGGTTGTTCTGCTGCTGTTGACCATGTTGAAACCAGAGCTGATATAACCTCTGTCATATCTTTAAAAAGGTGCAATACGTAGTCTGAACTTGACACCAGTAGCAGAAAAAGAATTGCTCTCATTTTTGGGCATTCATCAGGTGATTCTTTACTAATAAGTCAAAAAAATAGACAGCTGAAAAGGCAGCATTAGTAAAGATCACCTTGACATCCTCTGCAAATGCTGTCAGTTGTAGCCAGGCAGGACAGCAAAGACTTATGCCAGAATCTGCTGCCCTACCAGAAAGTTCTATCAAACTGTAAGCAAGTGGTATGATGAGATTTGCAACGGATAACACAAATGCCACCTGAGGCTAAGGCTCAGCTTAAGCTGTCCACTGAGCAACTCCTCCAGTGACTGGGCTACATTATCGGTCAGTTCTTGGTGGTATCTTTGCTGGGAAATTCATGCAGAACACATATAAATATACTTCTCCAACCTGTTCATGACCTTGGCTATGTTATGTTATGTTGTTATGTCCCTTAGCTTCTAGATGCACAGCAGGACTCTGCAGTGTAGCAGCCTCTTTAAGGGTCTACCACAACAACAACAATGGACACTATTCTGGGAGTCTCCATCCAACAGCTTGCCCCTGGAATGCAACTAAATTGTGTCTGGTTTCCTCAGGACAGGTTGACGCAAAATCATTGTTTTCTAGTGCAGTCTTTATAACTAAATGGTCCATTTTGGAAACACGCGGGAAGAAGGATTGGGAGTCTTGAAGGCCGCTTGCAGGATCCTTTCCAGCGAGCTCTTCAGATCTGAAAGTCACCTCTCTTTGTTTGCTCATCTCAAGTATTTTGGGGGGAAGGAATGCCCTCTTCATCCTTAACATCTGGGGTAAGTGTATGCTAAATGGATTCAAAGTGCCCTTCTTGCCCTTATACTTCCTACCGGGTCTGAAATGTGATGGATTCAAGGATGATAAGGAAGCTTTTGCTAGTCCAGATTCCTAAGAATGATCCTGCAAAAGATATCTCACTCCTTTATCCTGCTTTTATTTTATTTTTTTTGACTGGTGTAGCCTGGGGCTATTTTTCTGAAGTTATCTCAAGAAAGAGAAAAAGAAATACAGAGAAGAAGCTAGTCTGCAGAGCAGTGTGGGTAAAACAGGAGGTGCTAGTAGTGTTAGAAATTTCTAGATGCCAAGCTGACTAAAAGTGTGCAGCTTTCATATTACTGTTGATGAGAATGGGCCATATCTGTACATTGTACAGATAATGTTCACATGTAACATGGACAAATACAATGCTTCACAACTTGTTCATTTTTAAATGACCACATGACATATGAGAATGTTATTACAGATGAACTGAGCAAAGAAGTTATTTATGTTTAAAGTTTTTGACATGTAGGAATCATTGACAGATGGAAACAGATATGCATTGTTGTAGTGAAATCTGCTCATATAGGTCATTCTGAGTTAATGTGATTGTTAACATGCCCTACTGTAGCTATTTTATCCAAATATCTGTACAGGGTGATATATGTATGTGTGGATAAAGCCTAAAACAGTGTTATATTTATTATTTCCAACATATAGCACTGAGGCACATTACGCATTCTTGTCACAAGGTGTTCACTTAGGTATACTGACATAAAACCAGAATTACAGTTAGTGAAACAACACTGTGTTGCTTTCTGCAGAATATATGCTGTCCGTTTACAAGGTCAGAAGATATGCGTTAGCACAATGAATAGTGCTTGTGCTTTATTGGGGGAAAGGACATCTCTCACTGGTTGCATATGCCCCTCTGACTTGTCTACCAATATTTTATTTTTGCACTTTGTCATGCAACATATAGTAGGTACTGTTTTTCTTAGCATATACATATTCCCTATGTCGGTACTTTGCTGGTACTTCTGTGGTGTTGTAGTATTTGGTATAATGGTATGTGATGGCTGTGATATGTAGAATGAGGTATTTGTGGCTTGTTGGATCAGTTTTATTTTTCCTCACAACACAAATTTTTCACCTTTCTGACCACACAGTACTTCTGCAAATATCTGAGCACTGTTGTACCATATTTGTTGTATTTGCATGTACTGATTTACTATACTTTTCTTATGCCATTCTGTTTTCCTTTCTTCATGGGAATATTTTTTCGGCATTATGAAGTTTCTAAGTGGTAGCTTTCTTCCTTTCATGTTGGTACACGACTCCACTGGATTCTTTTATGCTGTTAAGTACTCAGCAATATTGTTAAATATTCAGTTTTTTGGCGCTGTCCACAGATCAGTGTAGCAATTCTTTTGTGGTGTTAGGCCTCCGCAATGCAACTGTCATATCTTGGAATCCGTCCCTTTACATCAAACCTGTAAACAAACAAGTAATTGTATATGCTGGGCTACTGAATAATTTCCTACCACAGAAGCCTTTAACTATAGTAGTCAAAACTTTGTTGTTTCTAAAAGTATAACAAAGGGAACAAAGGGAACAAAGATACATGGCAACTTGTGCTGCATATTAACTTCCTCTCCCAAATATGTAATCAACAGTAAAGACTAAATGTATATCATAAAATGAAAAAGAGAAAAATAAAAATAAATTAACAGTCCTATTAATCTACAATGAAAAAATCTCTAGCTTGAAGTTCAGTAAAAATAAATCAGTGCAAACACTCTTAAAATTAAGAGTTCTGTAGTCTAAATCAAAATGGCAGCATCAAATGCATTGAGTTCAACTAAGAAACTAATTACTGATGTCAAGATTGACATTAACATATTACATATGTGCACACCTGCAACATTGACACTTTCCTCATGATGCATAATTTAGCTCAGCATGTCGCTTTTAATGAGCAACAAGACACCATAGATTTAAACATGGCATTTAATAATACTATGCTGAATGATAAAGCACATGAAAAACAATTAAAAGCCTGGCTGGTTACATAAATAAATTTAAATGCATAACTGGTTATCCCAGCTGGCCAGGATTTCAATAAGAAGAAGAAACTATCATTATATGCAGCCGTACAAAAGGCGGTAATCTTCACTGCAGCTGAACTGAAAGGAAGCATGAACAAAATACTCACTGACTAAAATGTACACTATTCCACTGTTATTAAGATATGACAGGCTTGGTTTATCCGTAACATCTGTTTTGTCTGACATGTTAATCAAAGCAGCAATATGCTCCAATGTTCGGTCACAGTCCACCATGGATAAAATATAAGTATACTTAGGGGGAAATGTCATAATAATGTGTTATAGTAATGAGATATCTGATTTCTTTTAAGTCAGGCTGTCAAACATATTAAAAAAATGCAACCTTATAAAATGGCAAAACAAAAACCCAGCAAATCTGATAAATAAGAGAAATGACACTGTCAAAAATTACATAATTAATTATATAAATGCACAATCAGATTTTTAGCCTTACTGTGTTGCTCTAAAGACTATTTAGAACCATTGCAGTCATTAAAAGCTGTTAAGTGATGAGGCATTATGGGGTACCCACTGTGGTGAAACAATCACACATTTCAGATGCCCTATTGAGAATAAGTTGCAGCCAGATGTCAATAAATATGTATAAGAAGTGAAATTATTATATCATAAAGCCATAGGCATTCAGAATGTCTTGTATCTTTCACTAGAAAATAACTACCTTTCTTGCTTACAATAAAAAGGGCATTGTGAAATATTTATACTATGTCTTAATGAAATAGGCTTACACTTTAGCTCAGAATGCAAAAGATAATCCCTGTCATGGCATCCCATTGGTCACCTTAATATAACAATATAATAAGTATTGTATGACAGATGTATTATAATAAGAAAAGTAATTTGATACCTTGAAACATATACAAATGCTGGCGATACTCTTTAATAGATTAAAAACATCTACAGAACTTTAAAAAAAATGTCTGGCTGTATATGAACTGGGAATGATGTCCTTTGAATGAACATGCATATATGTAATTCAAATATTTTGTATGTGTAGTACTTGTTTATCAGTCATTTTTTAATTTAATTAGCAAGCATTAATCTTACTTCTTGTTTGCCCTTATCTCGTTCTACCCTCTCCCTTTAGCACACGGAAGTTATAAAATATCTGTAACCAAATATAAAGGTTTAAATGTTGCTTTCTTAAAATACTGTGTACTTGACTGCTTGAAAAAAAGCGTACTGAAAAATATGTGTCACCGGTAAAAGGCAATTCTGCTGTACCCCCCCCCCCCCAAATAAAATGGAAATCATAAAACATAGTTTTCATACCTCAATGCACATTTTGAAAATATAACACTCTAAATGCAAAGTTTAATGATTGGCTACATACAAACCCATTGATAGGCAAATGTAAGGCATTACGAACTGTAATGTGTTACGACTTGCAAAAATGGCATTTCAGTAGGAACATAAAATGAACAAAAATAAGACAAATGTACTTTAGAATAAAATACATCTACCTCTTGTGGAAATATAATTTTGTTTTATCCCAAAATTCTAACAAAGTCTACATTCTGTTTATTTAGCCGGTTATTTAAATTGTTTAGGGCATAAACATATGTTGTAGATTACAAAACAATCACTGTGTTTTAATAGGAACTCAGTTAGTTGGACGGGATGAAAACATCTATCCATATGGATCCATATATAATACATCCGTTTGTACTCTTAAAAGAGCCCTATGTAGCTGTTTTCATACCTCAATGTACCACCATAGCACTGTGCCTAGTTTATTTCTCTTCATAAATGGAATGCTCCCAATACACATGTGGATCTAAAAGTTCCTTAAGTTTCAGTACCAAAATGTTGGCATCTCAAGGCATTATGCTAACACTAAAACACATGTTTGTCTGAGCCTCACTTTAGACTAGCTTAGCTGACTAAATCATGGGCACTGTACATATAAGCTGCACTAGCTTAGCTGACTAAATCTTGGGCACTGTACATGTAAGGTGCACTAGCTTAGCTGGCTAAATCCCGGGCACTGTACATATAAGCTGCACTAGCTTAGCTGACTAAATCCTGAGCACTGTACAAGTAAGCTGCACTAGCTTAGCTGACTAAGTCCTGGGCACTGTACATGTAAGCTGCACTAGCTTAGCTGACTAAATCCTGGGCACTGTACATGTAAGGTGCACTAGCTTAGATGACTAAATCTTGGGCACTGTACATGTAAGCTGCACTAACTTAGCTGACTAAATCCTGGGCACTGTACATGTAAGCTGCACTAGCGTAGCTGACTAAATCCTGGGTACTGTACATGTACGCTGCACTAGCTTAGCTGACAAAGTCCTGGGCACTTTACATGTAAGCTGCACTAGCTTAGCTGACTAAATCCTGAGCACTGTACATGTAAACTGCACTAGCTTAGCTGACTAAATCCTGGGCACTGTACATGTAAGCTGCACTAGCATAGCTGACTAAACCCTGAGCACTGCACTAGCGTAGCTGACTAAACCCTGAGCACTGTACATGTAAACTGCACTAGCTTAGCTGACTAAATCCTGGGCACTGTACATGGAAGCTGCACCACCCACATTTCAACTGGGATGGATTCTTTCCTGCTGCCTAACCTTTTTGTCTTCAACCAGCAGAATGATGGCAGTGATTACTTGTGTCAATTTTTTGTAACCCTCCTGATGAAATCTATCTAATATTCCTCTGCAATTAATGCTGAATTAATACCAACTCACCAACATATTTATCCGGTGTGTTTATCTGTACATTCTTTATGTATATATAAATGTCTGTATCTATCTATATCCATATCTATGTCTATATCTATGTCTGTATCTATATCTATATCTATGTTTATATCTATATCTACAGCTAATGTCTGCAAACCTATATACAAAACATCTTCTGTATGGAAAAATGTGAAATGTACCTTTAAATGCATCTAGTAGTGTTATATTCTTAGAAAAATTAGTCAGAAAGCTGATTGTATTAGCAAGAGTAATGAAATGTGATCACATATTTAGTGGTCTATAAAAGGATGTATTCCAGTACAGCACTGACAATCTCAGAATAAAAGGAGAAATGTGACATGTACAGATAGTGGAGTTTGACCTTAATGGCCTGAATGTACCAATAAAGAAAATAAAAGTAAAAAGTCATGAGCATTCAGACACCATATAGCTAAAACAATGGGTCTATATCATATGAGCGAATCGTACAAATTGCGAACACTCATAATATCGAACGTACCGGACCTCAAACAGCCTCCCCACACACCCCACTAAATATATATTCCAATTCCGAGATCCCACTACAGTGAGGAAAGGGCAAATATCCCATTCTTCACTGTATCGCTATCTCAGAAAAAGCACTTTGCGGTCCGGTATGTTCGATATTATGAGCGTTCGCAATTTGTGCGATTCGCTCATATGATATAGATCCAAAACAATAGTATATCTTGCATATATCATATGGCCCTCCAATACAAAAGGTTTGAGGTATTTTTCTATTTGCAATTTTTTTTTCTTTTTTCTTTTCCCTTTTTCTATTTTTATTTTCTGTCTGTACTCCATGTTTCTAAAAAATTGTCTACCTGCCATATGGCCCTGGTTGTTACTGAAAAACTAATCAGGTTATCAAACTTCAAAAAAAAAAAAAAAAAAATTAAATAAAGAGTCTAGGTTGGTTTATTCTTCTTCTTATACTTGCCAAGTTGTTTGTCTGCGTGCAACCTTTTTTACCATGTGGTTTGTATATAGATATATACGAGTAAGAGTAATTATATGTGAGTGTGTGTTTGTGTGTGTGTGTGTGTGTGTGTGTGTGTGTGTGTGTGTGTGTGTGTGTGTGTGTGTGTGTGTGTGTGTGTGTGTGTGTGTGTGTGTGTACATATATATACATGCAGTTACTAAATGTGGTTTTAGTCAACACTTATAGAATCAACCAAAATCCACGGAATCACAATTCACTGAAACTCTATAACAGGCTTTAATATTTATTTCTTGATATATTTATTTATGTATTTGAACTTGTTTACCAGGGTAGAGCACTAATCAACACTGACCAATTTCAGTCTCAGCCCAAGATCAAAAACTAAGCAGACATGCAAAACAAAGAACAGTACAATGGTAGAGTACTGCTTTGGATACACAGTAAACCCAATGTATAAATTTACAATACGTACAAAAGTTGCAAAACATTTGAGAAAACAGATTAAATTAGTGATGTGAAAAGGAGGAAAGGATCTTCATGACTGAGTTACAGTGGAGAACAGGTATGCAGACTTAAGTCATGTGACCAGAGGATAACAGGTACATTCTGCTTGCATAACTAAATTTGATTTTAGTATGGAACAGACCTTGGAATAAGAGGATGAGTTCTTAATTTCAGGTGGGAAGGACTCCCACAGATTCTGCCCAAGAAATGAGAATACATGGTCAGAGATGTACAGCTTGGACTGTGGGATTTGTGCTTTAGGGCTTGAGTGGTTGAAGTTTCTTATGTTGTATGTTGGGGTATGTCATTACTTTTGGTGTTAAACAAGAGATAGTATGTTCATTTAGGAGGTTGAACAGTTGTGATCCTAGAAGCAGGTCTGCTCTTTGTTTAACTGTGAACCAATTTGCCTTTTTCAGTGCTATACAGAGATTTTAATTTCTGAGGGAGTGTGTAATGAATCTACATATTTTGTTTTCTAGTGTTTGCATAGTAGTGGAGTTTTTAGTAGTGACTGCTGATATAAGGGGAAGGCTGAATTTGAGTTAATGGACTACGATTCGTTTCCCTATTCCAGACCAGTGAAGTGTGAGAGGATTTTTTTTTTGTGCCCAAAAAGTAGGGTATTATTACTATTTGTTTTACACAAATTATCAAGATGCAGGAGGACTTTGAATGAGGGGACTAACCAGTCACCAAGATACCTGAAAGAGGAGTGCATTGATTCCTGACTGCTTCTGTTTGGAGAAAGAGTGTCTGTGCTAAACATTCCTGATTGGTCTGATTGCTATTCAAGACATCTACCAGGAAAAGGTTACAATCCTACAGACCCTTGTATCATCTGGGAAAAGACTGTGGATACGTCATGCTCACATTTTGCTTCTGGTGAGAGAAGAAACAAAGGAGTATTGTATCACAACAGAGTGAAGCTGTGGTGAGACCAGCATTAGTAGTAGCCAGGCAGTAGCCATTCTTGCAACTCCCCTCTTTTCATCATTCTTGACAAGCTAATTCTTTGTTTTCAGTAAGTACTGCTTGAATTGTTTCTAACTTCAGAATATCTGCTAAAATACTCAATCCTTAAATTGTCAGGGTCTAAGTATTAGCTTCCTCTGAAGCGTTTGGCAGTGCTCTGTACAGACTCAGACACCTCGAGTGACATTTTTCCTGTAAAAGCACAACTGAAGTTTCTCCGATACCTAGTTGCATACAGGACAACTAGTTTGCATTGACAAGCACTGTATCCATAGTTGCAAACCGGATACTCCTGACAGTGATTGATATTCTCACTCCAACTGTCTAATCAGTAAAAAAGGGTCTGTGGCCATGGATATGAACTTTCCTACTGTCTCTGGATATGAGCATTCTAAGGTAATGTAGAAATTGCCTCATGTTTACTGAAAACAAGTTAATTCTCAAACAAACTGATATGGTATGTGAGACAATGTCACTGCAGGCAAAGGTCTCAAGTAAAAGTACTCCTAATGTCAATAAGGTTGTCAACAGTATACACGGTGCACCCACCACACTCAATTCAAAGCAAACATATTGACCCACATATGCTGAGGCAATTAAATATAACCTTCCTACGCCAAAAAGACCTCCTAGGTGAAGTACACATAATAAATACCCTCAGCAGCCCCAAATGCGCTCTTTCAAAACAACACCCACATCAACACATAGAGCTACATCTGATGGAGCCTCTACCTCTAAGTCCATAAGGCAAGCCACCACACAATCCAACATTCTAGTCATTGCAGACTCCATCATGTAACATAATGATGTCTGTCTCACCAGGCTGAGTAAGGAGAAAGCCACGGTCAGTTGCTTATCAGAGGCTAGGATCTGCCACATTATGCACAAACTCAGGTCATTGGACCACAATTACCAGAATGACTCAGTCATAGTCCATGTGGGAGTAAATGACCTGAGACATACCTCCCTAGACTATATGAAGAGAGACACCATGCGGCTCTCAGAATATGTGTCCAGGCTGGTATAAGCCTAGCATTGAGCAGCATTTTACCTTGTCTAAAGATGATGCTACAATATGAAGAAAAGATGATGGACTTTAACAAATTGGCTTAGTTTCTGGTGTCATTCTAAGGGGGTGCAATATTTGTCAGCATGGAAGGAGATGGTCAACAGACCACGATGCTTTGCCAGGTATGGTCTGCACATCTCCCAACTAGGCTTTCGAATATTAGCTAAAACATTGTCTTCCCCTATAGTGTCTTTTTTGAGAATGCCAAACTGAAAGTACTTCCGACATAGAAAATCAAAACCAAGAAAATCTAAAGGTATTACTGCTCAATGCTAGGAGTCTAAAAAAAACTCCACTACCTAGAAGCTCTTTTTACCCTAGAGAATGCCGATGTCTCGGCAGTCA